>NC_056744.1:1731310099-1731450099 GCF_019279795.1 Protopterus annectens
TTATATATGCCTCATGTGCAGAGCCTCTGCTGATCCTGTCCTGTCACACCTTCTGCACATTTACAAGTCCCCTGGGGGCATAAGCACCTACTCTAAAGACCTAAATCTCTTCCATAACATAAATGCAAATTGTTGGCAGGATAGATTTTTATCACAGAAAATACAGCATATGTGGAACAAGCTTCTTCTTCACATAAAAAAGTACTTCTCTTACTCTGTTCATACATAATCTTGAATGAACTGGTGGGAAAGTACAGATTACCTGTGGTTTAGCACCATTGTCCCTCATAAAAGGGAACAAAATGTAAATGTTCTGTTCATATCTCAGTTATTCATACTTAAAATAACAGGGCTAAAAACTTTGTGTGAATGCATGGGTAGGCTTCTAAAGATCCTTGTGGGTATATCCTGCTGAAAGTACCTGTGAACTAATATGCATTGTAGCCTGTGCACTCTGCAGGTGACTAGCACTATAGTCTTACACAAATGAAAAAATGAGGGGTACAGTGTAACAGTTTTTCCTCCCTGCAATTAATGAGCACCATGAATGCTTGGGCAAAGTGAAACTTCATTTCAAGCCTATGCAGCATGGTGTGTACCCTGCATTTTGTTAAGGGTTTTACACTGTAGAAATGGAGCACTGTAAAGCAAGGGGATACAAAAATACAAACGACACGTCAACTTATGTAAAATGTGTAAGGGAGTGAGAAGGGGCAGACAGCATGTCTCATTGGTGGCACCCACCTACACACACACACACACACGCGAGAGAGATTGTGTGTGTGTGTGTGTGTGTGTGTGTGTGTGTGTGTGTGTGTGTGTGTGTGTGTGTGTGTGTGTGTGTGTGTGTGTGTGTGCGTGTGTGTAAATTAACTGATACATTATACCACTTTGGGAATAAACAACATACAAAGTCATTGTGACTCATATGCAGGCCTGAGCTATGCACTTCAAAAAAGGTTAATTCTTTGTGCTTATCATCACACATTCCAGCATACCAGTCACCCTCTGCATGTCATTGCACTTTTGTGCTCTGTGATCTGATGCCACAGTGCTACTTTCTTTAATGCCCCCATTTGCTCTACAGCAAAAAGGAACGCTCATGGTAACCGACTGTTACAAAGAGGTTGCTGCAAACACAGCAGCAACAGAGTTTTTGGGGACTATGGCTTTTAATGTCTGATGGTTTACATGTATACAATTACTCTCATCTGTATAGCTCTTGGATTATTTCAAATATGTGTACAGTATGATTCAATATTTGTTTTTCAGTAAATCCCACAGTTTATAGGTGCTGTTGCCATGCCAGCTTTCCTTAGCTGATACATGAGCAGTTCACTGACCTATACATATGCATATAGACCACTGTAAAGGTGTCTTATGTTGGACTTGATGCACACTCTCCTTACCTGTGAATACTGTTAACACCTATACATATGCAGAGATATATCTGTGAATTCTAACCCCTATACACATGTAGAGATGCACCTGTGAATTCTGTCAACACCTATATACATGTAGAGATGCATCTGAGAATTCTGTAAACACCTATGCACATGTAGAGATGCATCTGTGAATTCTGTCAACACCTATGCACATGTAGAGATGCATCTGAGAATTCTGTCAACACCTGTGCACATGTAGAGATGCACCTGTGAATTCTGTTAACACCTATATACATGTAGAGATGCATCTGAGAATTTTGTCAATACCTGTGTACATGTAGAGATGCACCTTGAATTCTGTTAAGACCTATGTACATGTAGAGATGCATCTGAGAATTCTGTCAACACCTGTGCACATGTAGAGATGCATCTGAGAATTCTGTCAACACCTGTGCACATGTAGAGATGCATCTGCGAATTCTGTCAAAACCTATGCACATGTAGAGATGCATCTGAGAATTTTGTCAACACCTGTGCACATGTAGAGATGCATCTGAGAATTCTGTCAACACCTGTGCACATGTAGAGATGCACATCTGCATCTTTCTGTGCATGAGCAGCTGACATGACATGTACAAATTCCCTTCTTCTGCAGCCATACTGTTCCCATGCCTCACCCTGTACACTAGCTCAGTGCAGAGGACATTGCATCAATGCAGATGGCTATTCATTGGACTGATATCCATTCTAAAAGAATTGCACATACTGTTTTTGTTGTCAATGAATCTTGTATTAACAGGCATCTCAGAGAAATCTTCCAGTTTAATACAAATTCTTATGTAGGACTTGTCCAAGTATAGATTTTTACAATGTATGCTTTTTTATAATTTTACCCTCAACACAGTTTTATGTAAATACACTAGTGAGTTAGACTGACAGCATGAATCTGGTATGATTTTGAACTTTAGAGTTTGATCAAATATTAAACAGTTGTCAGTGTAACTGTTAGTACCCTGTCACCCTGTTATACTTTTACTATACAATAGATTCTTAGCAAATCATATTTTTATCTGAGAGTGAGAAATTTCTTTTATTATTTATCATAATTTGATATTTCCATAACAAAACATATTTCTTTCTTTCTTTCTGCCTGTCTAGCTAACTCTAGATAGTTATTTTTAGGAAGGTAAATTGGTTCATAGACCTTTTTAAGCTACAATCTGGGTCAAAAGGCACAGTTACAGTATAATATATGTTTAGACGGTTTTATTTAAAATGTAAACTATTAAATTTAATGCAGTAAAACACTGAGAAGTTGAAGTATAAGTATGTAAATGTAAGCATTCGTTCCGAATGTTTGGGTATAAAGTTGTGAGAAGAGGGAATATTTGTATTAACAGATTTAGTTATTGAGGCTACTTTGTTTAAAATTAGTAAGACGTGGGAATAGCTGTACTGTACTTGAAAAGTATAATATGCTGCAATTTAATTATTAAAATTTTAAACTTAAGTCAATAATATGAGGCAATATGAATTTACATTTTTATATATATATATATATTTTAATTTTCAACTATTCTACAGCAAATTAATCATTGTCCAAATATGATGATGATTCAAGTTTTCCAATAAAGGAAAATGTTTCACATTCCTGTTGTTTTAAACCTCTTTTTAATAAAGTGAAATTGTCTACACATTTAATTACAGCTTGGAAATATACGACAGTGATATAATTTCTTTGGTATTTATCATTACTTGATGTTTACATAACAAAATATATTCCTAAAAATGCAGGGATTAACAGCAGTAATGCTGTGTTTGTTGTCAGTAAAAAGTTGTAGGGAAGCTCACTTAGTATAGAAACACCATATTAGTCCAGTTATATATTGCTATAAGCAGCCAAAGCTATTGTCCTGTTCCACTTCAATAAACACAACACTGAATCATTTGACGACCTTTATTAAACTTCCATAAAAATGTTTGTTAACCAATAATTATAATTTCAACCAAAAACATGACACAGGTGATGATAACATCCATGAAAGAAATACATAAATTAACCATAAGGGCAATGTAGCCAACTCACCCTTGATAAGCAGCATCCCCCACTTGCTCACTAATCTTTGCACTAACAAGACAGCATTACCCCACTCACCTTCAATTTATTGAACTACTCCACCATCCAAATAAGCAGCTCTGCTTGCTTATTAACTTATCCAACAGAGCAACCTTTCACTTACCTTCCCAACATATTGAATTGCACATCCAACACCAGAGGGGGAACAGAAGAGGGCAAGCCTGCCCCTCATCTCTGCCCTTCTACCTTCCCAAACTGAAATAACCACAAACTCACTAATAAAAAGGGAGAGGAAGGGAGGGTAGCAAGTTCATGCCAAAAATGTAACTCCTACCTCAGTTACACTTGACAAAACTCTCTACGCCTCTCCCTACCCTTACCTCATTTCCTCCTAAACATCCCTCTATCATATTTAACCCTATCCTCCCCCTATTCTCTTAATTCCTGCTAATCTATGTATCTAGCCCCACTTGAAGATGTTCCAGGACAAAATGGTCTGTTCCAAACCTCATTTGTCCTGGTCCACTTCAATAAACACACAACACCGAATGACATTTGACGATCTTTATTAAACTTCCATAAACATGATTGTTAACCAATAATTAAATTTCAACCAAAAACATGACACAGATGATAACATCCATGAAAGAAAAACATAAATTAACCATAAGGGCAGCGTAACCAACTCACCCTTGATAAGCAGCTTCCCCCACTTGCTCACTTATCTTTGCACTAACAAGGCAGCATTACCCTACTCACCTTCAATTTATTGAATTACTCCACCATCCAAATAAGCAGCTCAGATTGCTTATTAACTTATCCAGAGCAACTGCTCACTTCCCTTCTCAACTTATTGAATTACACATCCATCACCAGAGGGGGAACAGATGAGGGCAAGCTTGCCCCTCTTCTCTGCCCACCAGCCTGACCAGGCTGTTCCCCCTCCCTCCTACTGAACTTCCAGCAACCTAACCACCAGTAAGACACTAGGTCAGACATCATTTGGTGTACCCATCCTCCCTAACCAAGCTAGATCCAAATCATTACCTCCTAACCCTATACAAAACTCACAAAAATAGCCAAGTACTTAAAAACTGAAAACAAACCACTGACCCCTCACCTATGCTAAGGCAGCAAGCCATAACCTCATCACCTATCATTAACTACTGCCATGATGTAATTAAACCATACCACCCAACTACAGGAAACCTTACAATTATACCAAAAGCCTTACCAGCCACTGAATGCACTACTAAGCCCACCGCCATTGAAGCCACACCGAGGCAAATCCATACCACCATGCCACGTTGCAACCCATAGTACCGCACAATGAAACAATTATTTATTTATTTTTGCTGTCCAATGAATGTACTACCCCTCTTAAATCTTTTATAAATTCCATTTAATACAATGCTACCATCACACCAACTATCCATTATAAACAATAAGACACATAAACCCACCATCATGGCTGGTAGCAGTATGACCTCAGGCTTAAAACCACCACATGGCCAGCATCACCCACATTAAACCAAACCAGGCAAAACTAACAATACAATATACCAGCAAACTAGAGAATGCCCGATCCCACCAGATCAAAAAAAGGTCCGTGACACACTATTACTGTCCAGGATGTAGTGAATAAACCCAACCCAGTCTCTCCTGAAACTGCAGTAACTCAAAGATGAATCCTCATATCAAACCCCCACATCTAGATTGCAAGCCTAATTTACTTAATGCAACCTGCTTATCCATAACCCCTGATGCCTGCCACACTATCTGACCCCTTCCAAAGAAGACCCTGTTACCCCTAAAACAGTGTAAAATTTTACCCTAGTGCTCCCCGCACAAGGTCAAATCAAACAAAATTACCGTGTGACAATATTAACTTTGTAATGAACCCCAGGACCTTACCTGTCCTAAGCAACACCAAAACATTAAACCCAATGCCACAGGAAACCACACAAGGGCAATTGCCTACCCTTATCCTAACAGCAGTCGTATATCGAAGTCCAAACTATCCTGCCATCCTTCCAACTATCCAATACAAACATAGCAAATAATGACCATCCTAGCCTTTGTTGACCCTCGACAGACTTTTCAAAACTAAATACAGCCTACCATAAACACCTCAAAAACTGTAACCCCTTGAACTCCTGATCCCAACCAACCACCGCATCAACTAATAATGAAAGTCCATCCATATTCCCTCTCAACCTACCCCAACCCTTTCTAAAATTTAATCTAATAGCAATCCTGCCGTTATACACACTATCCAATTATAACCAATCAAACATTTAAACCACCAACATGGCATTTTAGCAGCACAGACACCACAAACCATACTACTGCCATATTAAACAATTGAAAATAACTTGTAAAGGAACAGAAATTCCAATCAACCTTCCTATCCATCTGCCGAAGGACATCCCAATAAAGCACTCCAAAAGACACCAGAATGCGAAGCCCTGAGCCGCATCCATAAGCCTCATGACAGCTATTCAAGTAACTGGGCAACAAGTAGCCTCAAGAACCCAACAGCTAAATGTCCCTACTCTGCTGCTTGTCTTAGACTTCCCATTAAAAATTTCTTTCCCTTAGCTACCTCTGCCTTAGGTAAGTTTGCTAGAATAACCTACATCTGCAAGGAACCGAAAATAATGCCTTACATAAGCTTTTCTACTTACAGGGTACACCTGCCCACAGTTTCCCACGTATCTTACCTACACTCACATCTTGTGTAGCAAAACTCTCCTACCAGCCCAAAACATAATTAATTTGTTACCAGTGAAACACACTCAAACCTTGACCTGGTATGTGACAACAGCAGAGCCTACTTGAGGGACAACTTCATCTCCCAGAAAAATGCCACCTTTTGGAACTCCAGTTCCTTCAAGCTACCAACTGATGCCCATTCCGCAAAAAAAAAAAAAAAAAAAAAAAAACGTCATAAATTTTGAAAAGGTATGAGGTCTGAAATTCCCTTGTCACCCTTTCCCAAATTTAACCCTCAATGCTTTGTCAAAGCTTGACCAGAAATCACAATTGTATAAGAAATTAATAAGTAGAAATATGTACAGTCTGCAAAATCTGAAAAGTTGAAAGGTATACTTTCACAACTGTAAAGATTCCTCTGCCCCCAATGAAAAACACCAATTTCAGGCTCCACCACAACCACGAACATGAACCAACCATCAAGAATAATTCCCCACCTTCAACAAAAGGCAGAAACTGCAGAACAGAGGATCTAAACAAAATGAGTCCATCAGTAATGTCCCCAAAAGTCAGTGACAGTCAAAAAGCATATGTCAGAAACCCCCTCTGAACCCCTGTAGAAGGAAAACATCCCTTCCCTCTCATCGATACTCCATTCTTCTAAACAATTCTTGTACAAGACAAGGCACACCCAGTCAGTAATAATTATAGTTAGGAAATCCCAAATGAAAGGGATTTGCCATTGTATGAACAACCAAAGTCACCCCAATTTATATATATATATATATAAAAATCAACCAACAGGAGTCCCCCCACCCTCCCCCAGTGATCACAACTCCAGGAGGCATAGAGAAACATCCCCACAAATTAGTCCAATACCATTCAGGAGAAAACAACTGCATGGCCCAATGTCAGTAGTCAGCAGTGTGACTTTAGAAGGACCCCGAAAAAATCAAATAAAGACCTTCATATGATTCTCAGACCCCTACCTCCCAACTTCCCTAGAGCAAGCCATCTAGACAAAGACTCAAATAAAAGGGGGACAAAGACCTAACACAGAAATAATTTAAGCATTGCTCTTACAAACTTAAACAGGTTTTACGTCAGCATGAAACTCAATTGTCCTCATTATTTTCTAAGTTTAACCTTTAGTGAGTTGTCACTAATATGCCAGAAAACCAAATATGATGTAAAATCTGGACATATTACAACATTTGTATAGTTTAGAGATATGGTCAGACTCTCACATAGCTCACAATTCACCACTACTGCAGCCCATAGAGGTACACAGCCATATTAAAAGGAAAGTGCAACAAAACCCACCTCCCTCCATGACCGCTAGTGCCTCCAGTGCATGAGCAGAAAAAGCCACCATCTGTGGCAGCCCTCCAAGTTGGGAATGCCCCAAGCAGCAAAGCATCCTTGCAGTGTCCTGAAAATGATTGCGAGCATAGCTGTCATCCTCCCAACCCAAAAAATCTGGATACAGCCTGACACAATGGGGGCAAATGCTCCAAAATAGGGACGTCCAAAACATTCTTATCCCCTTACCAAACCACTAAAATAACAAGATTTGCATCTGCATGCACTACCTGGAAGACAAAAAATCTGAGACCCCAACCAAAGCCACTCAGTACTTTGCTCCCTAAACACATAAGGGAACACAACACGAAAGGTGAGAAAGTTATTTCAGTGGGACCGACCAAGTTATTAAACAAATCCAGAAACTCCATAAACTCTCCATCATCGGAATGCAAGGCCACTAGCTGAAGCCACAGAAAACAAACCAATAAAGCCCAACCACACACTCAGCAATGAAGTACTCAGCCACAAGTAAAATATAGGGTCTACACAAATAGAAACCATAAGCCCTAACAAACACCTCCCCTTAACAGTTCCGACAACCACCTAGCAAACTGCACGGATAAAGGGCCATGTTATACCAAGCGGACTGACAACAGGAAATCACTGAAAACATTCAGTACTCCCTAAACACATATTCCCTACCCCTAAAATCGCACATTTTATGAGGAACCAACCTACGATGTAATGACCAAACAATCTTACTACTAACCGGTTGTATATAATTAAAATATAAGCTGGACAGGGACTTCTAGAAAGTTAAATGCCATAGTTAAATGGAGAAGTCATCTATACATAACCGGTTAATGAGAGAGTTATGTATATCCCCTCAAGCAGGGTCCCTAAGTAGATTGTCCAAATACGAGACTGCCATGTAGGATCCCCAATGTTAAATGCAGTTTAGCAAGATCAGCCAGTCTCAACACACATCAACATAGCAACTAAATGCATCACGTGGCTGTGCAGCCAATGGCCGATACCCACAGTCCTCTAATAGCTCATGAACACACCACCAGCATCAAGAAAAAACCCCAGTCATCAAGGAAAATGCTAAATACACATGATGAAGAGCTATGCAGACAGTTGATAACAAATTGAAACCCCTTTAGAACGTATACCCAACCATTCGGTTATGCACTCCTTGAACCCCAACAAGCCACAAAATTAATTATGAATTTCAGAACCTTGCTTTTATTAGCAACCTATCACTAATCCAAAAGGACCCATTACAACTCCCTCCTCAAGCAGAATGGGGACTGTACTATAAGTCAGATTAGTGTAGTCTCTAAAAACAAGTAGTGACCAAAATTACGGGGCACAAAGCTGAGCATTCTATTACCTGTACAGCCAATAGTTCTGCAAGGATTCTCATCATATTCCCAAGAGTCTGCATTCCTACTTTTCTCCTAATCTTTGAGAAGCCACATTGTCATGAAGCACCATGCATGCAAGGTGACAACAGGAGCTGTACCCTGCTCAAAGCCCACGAAAAACTGCTCACAGCACTAGCTGAGAGGAACAGCAAAAAACAGCCGCCACACCCCATGAAGTATTTAGTGCACACTTAGGCACTGTAATGGAAAGACATAATTACTGACACGAATACTGTTGCAATTATAACCGAACCAAAGACAGACCAGGAACTAAATAAGTTCTACACAGGCCGCCGCTACCAAGAATTGTGAGATAAACTAAGTCTGTGTGAAAATGTAGCTGCCCAGAAAACCAATCATGCTACATGCATGCACACCTGCCAAGCACCAAAGATAGACAACACTGAAAAACCCTGACACCGTGACTGCAACCCACAACACCATCAGGCACAAACCAGCATGCTTCCAGCAACCAAGTACTCAATCCACTCCTCCAAACCACATCGACCACCACTAGACCAACAAACCTGAGCAATCAACCACAGCACCCCGTGCCTCAAAAAACCCCAGGCAATGACAGCATCACCAGTAAAGGCTACTAAAGAAATAAGCAGGGCCAACCACCCACATGCTATGACTCCTTCCTTTCCTGGGAACTATTGCCCCATTAGCCTGATGAGTCTGATATGCAAAGCTATGGAATGCATCATCATGGACCTAATAAACAAGGATATAGGAAATTTCCAAACTCTGGATTCCACACAGTTTGGTTTTGTGAAGAGTAGATCATACCTGCTCACCTTGGTTGACTTCTTTGAGTCAGTCACCAGAGGTGTGGTTGAAGGCAGGGTGATTCATACAGCCTACCTTGATCTGGCCAAGGTGTTTGTTAGCATTCCCCATTCAGGAATCATAGAAAAACTCACTAAGCTAGGCATCAGCCCCTATATCACTAGGTGAGTTGCAAACTGGCCCACAGATAGAACCCACAGTGTGAAAGTAGCGGACTTCAAGTCAGACTGCCGACCAGCCATGAGTGGAGTCCCGCAGGGTTTGGTCCTGGGTCCTCTCCTGTTTGGTATCTACTTCTCTGAAGTCCAAGCCAACACAAAAGGTCTCTGGCTGACAAAGTCTGCCAATGATTGCAAGTTGGGAGCTATTATTAAATCCCCAAGTGATGTTGACATCCTACAGAAAAGCCTCACTGACACCAACGACTGGTGTCAGAACCATGCCCTTAAGCTCAGGGCCAAAAAATGTGTCATCATCCCCTTTGGGAAAAACCCAATTCCCATGAATTACCACATCGATGGTAGTCCACTGAACACAGAAGGTGTTATAAGAGATCTGGGAACACAGGCTGACAGCAGCCTCTCTTTTGACCACCACGTTGCCACTGTGGTCAGAAAGTCCTTCTATGTGGCACATCTCATTACTAAGGGTTTTGTATCCAGGAAGAAAGAGGTCATTGTCTCCCTCTACTCTTCCCTCATTAGGCCAGTCATCGAGTACAATGTCCCATTTGGCATGTACCTCACTAGAAACCTGCAACAGCTGGAGAGGCTGCAAAAGTACCTCGCAAAGAAGATCCTAGGCCTTAAACACTTGTTCTGTATGGACATACTCAAAAAACTCATCTCTGTCTCATATCGCCTACTTAGATGCAATCTCTGCTTGACCTAGAAAGCCATGTGTGATCCAGCTCTGTTAGAAATGCTATATCTAAAGAAATCCCAATCCCTCCTCACCACATGCTCCAGTGACCTCAATCTCATTACCACAATCAACCGAACATGCTGGGGGGACCGGTTCATAACCCAGGGACTGCCCTTGCTATGGAATAGACTTCCCATACATGTCAAACAGAGCACCTCACTGGCCCACTTCAAGAGAAACCTTAATAAGTGAATAGGAAATAGAAAATTCACCCCAGGGATCACTCCAGTGGCTCTACTCGACAGAGGCACTAGGAACTAAGGTCAGATGGCACGATGCCAGGCTAATCCTATGGGCTAGGTTTGTAAAGGCTCCAGGACCTAGTACATACTTATGAACCTATGAATGCAGTGATTTAATAGATTACCTTATAGTTTGCAACACCACAGTATCAACATTACTGACTGGAATGAAAGAGTGAAAGCCTGCCCTTCTCAAAAAAACTCGGAGTACCCCCGAAAAGACATGTATAACTGGAGAAAGGCCAACTGGATGACATATTTCACCACCATCCTTGTCCCAACTACTCTGTTCCAACATCCACCCTCCAAAAAAAAAAAAAATGTTATTAAATATACAAAACACCTGACCACCCCACCATCCACTATTGACCCGAGGCCTGTCTACTCTCCTCGCATACCTAAGCTTGCCTTAGTAAGTTCACACCAAAAATGTGACTCCTACCTCAGTTACACTTGACAAAACCCTCTAAGCCCCTTCCTACCCTTACCTCATTTCCTCCTAAACATCCCTCCATCCCAATTAACCTTATCCTCCCCTTATTCTCTTAATTCCTGCTAACCTATGTATCTAGCCCCAACTGAAGATGTCCCAGGACAAAGTGGTCTGTTCCAAACCTCATTTCTTTCTAGTAGTATAAGCACCCCAATAGCAGATTCTTTATGACTTCTTTAAAAATGTTATTTTCATGGAGAAAACAGGGGGGCAATGGATTTGTAATACACTTATTTATATGACAGAAGATGCACTATACATTCAGGTTAGATCTGAGGTTTAATAGCAGGCATGACTTAAAATGTTTGACTGAAAATGATTGGGTAGACTATTAGTGATATATAATGTTGCCAACTGGGAGTATGTCATTATGATTTGTGATGTAAAATGCTTGCAGCTAGGATTGTGTCAGTGTGGTTTGTTTTCATTTATATAAACGTATAATTGCTTATGTCATAAGTGATGGTTTAATAAAGATGTTTCTTTAAAAAAAGGCAGGAATTGAATCATTTATGTAAGAAAATAGATGCATAATCAAATGGGTTATGTTTAAATCCTAAGGTGTGCATCAGTCTGAGCACCACTTATTCAAATTTCAGCAAAGCTAAATGTGTTAGTGTTTGGTATCTAGTCTGAATGAAAGACCTGATACTATAATATCAGTGTAAACATGATTTCCTTTATCTTTATTTGAAATTATTATAATTGTACGTTGCCCCTAGAACAGTTTCATCTGTTGTTTAGTGGTAGACCTTAAGGAAAAAAATAGGAAAATGCAGTGAGCCAATGATTCTGTAATACTTCAGGACACAATAGCTCTGAACTATTATTGGTCTACTGCACTATACTACATTTGTACATAATGCCTAAAAATCAATCACATTTATTTCCAGTTATTTTTTTGCACCGTGTTTTGTAATGTATTATTTTGTTTGTTTTTGCAGATTTTTATTTTTGAATGCTTATACTTTGGTTCTGTGGTAGCGTTGTCGCCTCACAGTAAGACGTTGTCCTGTTCGATTCTCAGCTAAAGCGTCTTCTGTGTATAGATATGCATGAATGTGCGTACCTTCGTTGAAGGTTGTACGTCAGAGCTGGCAATTTGGTACGTAAAAATCAACTGCCAATCATTAGCCGATCGGAGTTCCGCTGTGGTGACCCCTAACCGGGAAAATCCGAAAGATACAACATACAACAACATACTTTCTATAAATGTATATCTCACTTGTATCCCTGTTATACATTTGTAAATACATTGAGTTAATTGTGGTGAATGTTCTTACCTTTATGTTTATTGTAAATATTACTGTCATTGCATTATGGCTTTGTCATGGCTGGGGAGGGTTCTAGGACCAAACTACCTGTTAGGTTAACAATCATAACAAAGTCAGCTATAAAATGTACAAATTTTAATAAAATTTTTCCAAGGCTTTAAACAGGAAATTTTAAATTTCAACGAGTGAGTGCCTCCATCTCAAAAAAAAAAAAAAAAACCTCATCAGTCAAAGTCTTATAATCTGAAGACATGGATTGGTGTATCACTTTGCAATACAATTATAATGTAAACTAGTTGGTCTCATAGCCTTTTAGTCAAATGTATCCGTTACTAAATTTTGTTTGGATGTTATTCAAGCTAGTGCTATAAGAAGATCAAACAAAAAAGATATGCTAGAAAGCAGTGGCAAAAAGCTAATCAACTCAGAAGCAGGCCAATAGTCCTATTAACTATTGTTGGAGCTTTTCTCCCCAGGCCTCCACTGAAAACGGGCTCCCCAAGCCAAGTGGACCTCCCTGGTCATCAAACTGGAATAAATAAATAGATAATAAATAAACTATACACCATTACAGGAAGAAGAGAAAGGAAAATAAGTAAAATTAAATATGAAGCCAAGTGATCTGCTAAAATTACAAAACAAATCATTTTCATAGCCCTCTAGCATGTGTATGTGAGTGTTGCATAAGGATGAGTGATAGGACAGTTGCTTAGAAAAAAAAAACTTGATTAGCTAAAAGGAGGTACATTCCTAAAGCCATGTACTAAAGGGCAGACTCCTAAATCTAACCAAATCAAAAGTCTGCAGATAATTCCATGAACTAGACCCTAGTATGGAAATAATTGAAAGTAAAAGTAAATAGGAAACTAGAAGAACTGTTAAGTAATTGAAGTCGTCCCTAGTACCAAATTACTAGGTGTCATCATTGATGACAAATTAACTTTTGACCTTCACATTTATAGTAACATAAAAAAAAAATATCAAAAACTAGGTGCCCTGTATAGGCACAACTATTTTCTTAGCCTCTCTGCAAAAAAGGCTCTTGCCTCATCCTTCCTGCTTCCAACACTTCTATATGGCACTCCCATCCTCACCAATCTACAGTCCTCATTGAGAACCAAACTAGACTCTTATTACAACAAAGTCACTAAATTTGCTACAAATGCAACATTTTCTACCCATCACTGCTTCTGTCTGCATCAACTAAATTGGATAGAGTCCCACCATCTCACTTTTCTACAATTAAGTACAGCCCACCAGATAATCTACCGACCAGAAACCTGTCCTTCCCTCTCCTCCATACTGACTATGTACCATCCTAACCGACACATCAGGTCCGAAAACAAAACTTTACTGTCCATAGAGAAAACTAAGCTCTCAGCCAGTCAAATGTTTTATTCCTATACTGTCTCTAAAGCATGGAATAATCTCCCCCATCACTCAGAACTATCAGCAATCCAGGCTCCTTTAAAAAATTCCTCAAACTACATCTCTCCTCACACTGGTTATGCTCCTCTCTCAACACACAACCCCAACTCCTGACCTCTCTCCCTGGTGCTACAACTCTACTATTTCTAATAACATCCTTCCCTTCACTCTGCCCACTTACTGTCTTCCCTGCCACTCTAGTCTGACTTTTTCCCTCCTCATCCCTTCTATCTTCTCTTACTGTACATCCCCATTGCATTGAACCTAGCAGATTTGTTACATTCATGTGTAATTTAGATGTATGCCTTTCATTATTTCTATTCTTCCATGATTGTAATTATTTTTTACTACTGTTTTATTATTTTCTTTAAATTTAATAGTTCTGCTCGTAATTCTTTATGTGTATTAATATTTTTCTTTGCATGTAATTATTGTGGAGCTTTTCTCCCCGCCCCTCCACTGAAAACAGGCTCTTTTCAGGCCCAGTGGGCATTCCCGGTTAACAAATGTAATCAATAAATAAATAAATAAATAATAAATCTGACTCTGAAATCAGATGTCTAAAATAAATGTAAATAAAAAATCTCATCCAGAAAGAATAATGATCAGCAGAGGAATAGCTAGTTTTGGCACCCAGTGTGATCCTCTGATCTACTGCCCCCTCAACTCTTTAACAGATGTTCATGGACTAGAGGAAAATATATCCTCTAACCCATGCAGCACTAAAGTGCTTCATTGTTTCCCATCTGCCCATATGGAGATCTCCTGTCCCTTCGTTCCTTTTTTTTCCTTGTGTTTCCTTTTCCTTCTACTTCTTTCACCATTTTCTCTAAGTCTGGTCTGTGCCCTCCATTCATTTTTTTTATTAATCCATATTCCTGTAGATTCTTGGATCCTGTTTGCATTCTACCCTTTCCTTCATTAAAGGACAACGATGGGATTCTATTATTAAATGCTCAACTTCTATGTCCTTTTTCTCCCTATTTACAGTCCCTGCTATGATTAAACAATGATACAGCATTTAAAATATTTTAAATCAAATGTTTCTCTCCACTAGAACAGTACCTCACTGTACTGTGGTGGTTTCACTTTCAAAAAACGTTTACCCTGCCCTTGAAAAGTTTGCACAAGTTTAACAAATAGTTTCCGCAGTTTATACCTTGCCTGCAAGGAGTACTACAGCTCTCAAGTTTTAGTTAAAAAAAAAAAAATATATATATATATTTTTTTTTTTTTACTTTTAAACTGTAGCAACTGTAGTTGCTAGAGATTAGACCACATACAGAGTGCTACAATGCTCAGGTTTGACCACAAATGCAATGCCATCTTTATAAAGCCAGTATTGCATTAAAGAGCAATCAGTTCCAGCTTATTTCACCCCACATTATTTTGCACCCAGCCAGGACAGTAGCACCTCTCACTCTGCCATAGCTACAGTATTTCTGCAGTTATCTAGATTCATTTGCACTGGCATCTGCCAGTTACAGCACAGGATTAAAAGTTTGAGCTGATAACAAGCTGCTTCCTGTAGCCAAAAGTAACTCTGAACAAGTCACTTAACCAGACACTTCTCCGCTGCATCTGAAGAGGGACAATTGTGTCCAATGCACTTATGTGGTTAACAAATGTATAAACTAAAAATAAAAAGCCATGTTTAACATATCAAACAAAATATGTAGTCTTTAGCTGTTTGATATGGGTGTAGACATACTATTTTCATGCTATTTAACTGCTTTTTAAAGCTAATTAGGGACTGTTACTACAAAATCACTTTTTCAATATGTAGAACTGAACAACAAACTATATAATGCATGTTGCAGTTTATTTTATTCCTTTTAAAATATTTAAATGGTTTAGTATTTTACTAAGTAAACTTTTGACTTAAACAGTACTGTCAGTGACCAAATTTTATAACATTTTGTAATGCAATGGTTTAATAAAGACCCAATTCTTGCTCTTACCTCCTTTCAGAAAGCAGTGTGATCATTTTAAATATTTTTTTTGAAGAACACTTTATTTAAATACAATTGAAATACATTGTTAAAAGTAAATCATAGTTTAGATGTGTTGCATATTTAATATGACAACCTGACATATTTCTAGAAACAGTCTGTGTATGTCAGTCCTGTTCACATTGAGGCTGGCATACACACATACAGATTAACGCACAAAGAAACTTTTTTTAACCTGTCAAGATTCCCTATATGTTATGTAACAATAACTGTAGTGCATGGGGCACCATAATTATACTCCAATTACAGGAAACAAACAAAAAAAAAAAGACAAACCAGTCAAGTTATTCAGTAGGGCAAGACCCAATCTTAGCAATTGTTAAGCACCCTCCACTAAGCACTGTCAAGATCTAATCTCACATTAGGCACTAAGAAATGCAATGACGACCATCAAGTGATGGCGGCAAAAGTCAGAATAGTTTCATTTCTGCCTGCTCTCTATGCCTACAATTTTTCCCTCAGCATGTTTCAAAATCTTTCATTCCCAATTTTTAGATATCTATCTATCTCTATATATATATATATGTTTTGCATTTTAAATAATAAAGTCTATTATTTTAGCATTATTGAGCAGATTGTCTGTTTAAGAATGTCTTGTAGAGATTTTAATTTGTCATGTGATTATAGTGGTTATTTAAACCAAAACAGAGTCAATCTATATAGTTCTGATGATGATCTTAACAGAGAAGAACAAAAATACTTACCTCTTGTGATTTATATATTTATTTTCAATACATTTCTACTGGATACAAATTCATATTGGTTCTTGTCACAACCACAGCATTTTTGGAATATTTCAAAATCTTTCTCTGATGTGTTTTGCTGTCTGACTTTCAACTTTTCCCAGTTAGTGGTCGCCACAGCAGAACTCCGGCCCGCTAATGATTGGTAGTGGATTTTTACAGTGCCGAGTTGCCAGCCCGAAGCCCAGCCTTCAAGGAAGGCACACCCATTCATGCATGCACCTACCTGCATGTCTTTAGATGCCACTCGACTGTGGGGAGGACATGCAGACTCCACACAGAAGGCACTCCAGCCAAGAATCGAATGGGAGAACCTCTTGCTGTGAGGCGACAATGCTAACTGCTGCATCACTGCAGTGTTTTGCTGTCTGACAATACTCACTAATGCTTTAGCAATGTTGAAAGTTAGCAAAACACTGCAGTTTATTTTTTTTTTCTATATCTGCTAGTACATGGGGCAGATAAAGCTCCATGCATTAGAAAGAATTATGATTGGGTCTCTAATCATAACCATGTGTTCTCAACATAGATGACATGATACACCTTTCAAAGCTTCACTCCCAAGATGAATTTCTTGGCATCCATATCTCAAGCACATGATATCGAGGGTCATGATCAAGAACACATAATAACGGGTTATGATTTATGATACCAAATCATAACTCTTTGTAGTACATGGAGTTTTATCTACTCCATGTACTACCTGTTAAAAAAAAAGTGTTTTACTGGCTTTGAAAGTACTGTCACAAACACAGCAATTACGGAAAAAAAAAAATAACACCACTAATTTACATGTGCTATCTTACTTCTCCTCGTACATCACATCTCTCCCACCCTTTGAAGACTTAAGCTAGCTTTTCAAGTGACCCTGGAAAAATGTTGCTTGAGAGAAATGGGCCTGTCTGGGAACACATTAATATATACCCTGTCTTCAGAATCCATCTGCTTTGGCATTGCTGTAATCTGGACTGGCTAATATGGGGGGGGGGGTCCTCCCAAACTCCTTTAATCCTTTGGAATGCTTGTTTGCAGGCTGAGGTCCACACTACTTATCTTGCCTGTTTTCCCTTGTCAGATCTGTGAGGGGTACAGCTGTGGCACTATAATTGGAAATTAACTTTCTATAGTACCTCGTTGTCCCAAAGAATGCCCTCACTTGCCTCATTAAGTTACTTACAGACTGAGGTCTGAACTTATGTGGACATAACAGGAAAGGTACTCAGGTCTGTTCAGAGTGAAGGAATGTCCTTACCTTATACATGACTGTAAGAGCAGTTACTGGGTGTGTAATATTTGTTATGCCCCTTGGAAACTGCTATTATAGCCTGGTCTCATGCTACAGAAGCGCATAACAGGTTTATCTCTTTTTTTCTGATTTTGGAGTGTAGTCATGGAGCTCCATGCACTGTAACAGTGTTTTTAATGAAGACCGATTTATAATTCTCTATTTCTTACATAAGATCATGGTATAGCTTTTAAAGATTATTTTCTGGTATGTTTATATTTGTTACCTTTAATGATAAATATGATATATCATCCAAACAGAAACAATTGCAGACCTAGTAAATTTTTAATTTATGTTTTGAAGGAGTTGTTTTCAAGGTAAATTTTATGGCGGGATTCCTTTTCCATATCTCTTACATAGTATGCATACAAGGCTGCACAAGTTTTCATTTGAAAGAAAATACTTTTTGTATGTGTATGGATTGAGGGAGGGGTGCAATAACTTATGAACTCTTTTGTACAAAGTTTTACAATATACTATCAACAGCATATCTTAAACATACGTATACCATTAACAGCATATCTTAAACATACATATGCCATCAGCAGCATATCTTAAAGATACATATACCATCAAAAGCATATCTTAAACAAACATATACCATTAACGGCATATCTTAAACATACATATACCATTAACAGCATATCTTAAACATACAGTTAGATGTTCAGGGAACTGCTTTGTAGATCTGACAGTGTGCTTACCACTTCGAAAAAAGATGTCATAAAAGCACTTAAGCCGCACAGTTGAGGCATAATACAAGCATGCATGCTTTTTCAGCACATTAAAGCTGTTAATTATATACAAATCACTGGGAACCTGGTGTCATGTAATTACTTCTTGTTGCTGTGGACACGTCTCACATGTAATTATTCCAGGAGACCACATAACAACAACTGTAAGCTTTTGACCTTCAGCATGCATATATGTTTCTATACAGTTCTACACAGAAAATCCAAAATATGTATCTCTTATACAAGAATTTTATATTTACAACCATACCAACTAATGCAGTTTGTAATAAAGATGATTTAGCCATGCCACATTCAGTCACAATTTGTTTTCCGCCTAACAAGCACACTTGTATGTTCTCTCCATTCAGCTATGCCTCCTCTTTTGTCTTCTTAGGGGCCTATTAAGCCTGTAGTCAGAGTCTTTCAGACAGTATTTAATAAACATTTAAGCACTACTATCTCATATTATATCCCCTGACATGATCTCTTTATTTAACTTGTTTTTCATATACATGTCAATCGGTACATTTAAATGTTGATTTTACCTTGGCTTATTAGAAGTATTTATTCAATTTGTAGCTGGATGATTTTACTTTGTTCTTGCTCTTATTGTGTTAATCTATCAGGTATTGTTTCTTTTTTTTTTTTTTTTTTTGTTTCTGTTTTTCTCATGGCTCTGCTCAAATTAAAAGTATTTTAATGGCAAATGCACTTCTCAAGTGCCATATCTTCTTCCCTAGTGTGCTGTCGGAATAACTTAAAAAAGGCAAATTGCTCTTATAAATCATTTTATAATTAGTAAATCTCTTTTTCTATGTGACTGTTTCTTCTTATGTCAAGACTCTTTGCTGTAGCCTGATGTTTTCAAGCCGATCCCATATGACACAGGATAACTGATTCTCAGGCATATGCAATGATTTTGTCTCTATTCTGGCATCATGCCCACCTCTAATGAAGACAGTGTGCTTGAGTGCATTAACACTTACAACAAAAGTATATAGTTTCCCTTCCTGTTAGAATTGGCAGATATTGCGTTCATATCTCTGCAACATCAAGTCCTCTCACTGGAATTATACATTTTTCAGCTTTTCTTGAGTAGTGGTGAACAGTTATTTTCAAAATACACTTGAGTATTTTTTAAGTTATTGCACAATTAAAAGATGATTATGTAACTAACATTGAGCTTATTGGTGTTTTATTTTTATTTTCCTGTACTGCTAAAATTGTTTATTTTGACATATTTATCATTGCTATTGCTTTTGCTTTAAAAACAGAAAAAAATTCTACTGAAAATGCTAGAGACCCTTTCATATTCTGACTTAGAGATCTTATACATTTTTAGATTGCAGGTGTCACTGTAAAAAGTAAAGGTTTCTTTACCTGTATGTCACTGAGGTAATATTCTCTTCTAGCCTTGATGTCTGTTTTCTTTTTTTAGAGATGATCAAAGAAAGATAGCCACACAGGAATGATTGCTTTCAGAAAAACCAATATCCAAAGATTTCTATTAGACATGTAGTTAGGAAAAAATGTGAGAAATTTGTCATTTCTGAACTTTGGCTTATAATGAAAAGAAGACCGGCAGAGGAAATAATGCTGTCTTGTAAAAAGTAATAGAGTTTGCAGCTCACACTGCGGAATACATTGGTATCCTTTTTTAACTTATTGAAAAAGCTGAATTGAATATAACATGGTTGTCAAAAAAATTTCAAACAAGCCTGTCACAGATGTTCCATGATTTTAGCAGCTAATAAGTGGGAATATCTTTTTAAGGCCTGGCATTCTAATGTTTTTATTACTTTATGATCTGAGTATGAGACTCTGTCTGCATTTGTTTTTACTAAATCATACTTTGTAAAATGCTCCTACAAAGAAACTACATATTTTTTTGAATATTGTTAGTCACATGGCAGATATTTGTTTATAAATAGAGTCCTGCAACATTAAGTTTATGCATTCTGTTAACTTAATCATTTCAGCATTTCAGTACTAAACTGTATTGTTTTCTCCAGCCTTAGACAGTTGGAAAAAAGTAACACAAAGACACGCTAACTCCCAGGGCCTGACATTCAGAGGAACACAGTTTATAGAAAGTTGTTGTTGGATAATACATTGCCTATTAACACTGTCTCAATGTCCACTTTATTCTGGAACAAAGTTCTCTTTGGTAGCCATATTGGCATCATATTAATTTATTCTTCTCACTTTTTCCTTTATCCATTGATGCCTTCCGACTAATGATTTATTCAGCAAGGGTTGTGCAGATCTAATGCGAAGAATGTTGTACAATTATTTCACAGTTGCACTGATGCTCCCCAGTTTTCCTTCTCCAGTAAGTTTTCTGTCTTCTCTGTGTCTCTGCCCATTCTCTATATCCTATCTTTCACACTTAAAATATTGCTTATTCTTCAGCCTATTTATTCCTTGTTGCATGTTGACAGGTTTACAGTAATTTCACCATACCATTTATTGTTTAGAGATGACTTTCTTCTTCGGGCAGCAAGTGAGACCTCTAGTCTACAGATGTTTCTTTCACATTTTTGTATAATGTTTTTTTTTTTTTTTGTCTTGTGACAGATTCTCTCCTGGTTGGGTGCTAAGTTATGGTACTCAAATTAGTTCAAAATACTCTTGCTGCGGTTTCAATTACATCCATCACATTTTGCATGCCACTAAATAAAACTCATGCCCTTTATGCTTTACATCATTTCACCAATCTGATGCTTGTTTTATTTATTTATTTTTTTCATGACCATTGTAAGCAGTGCTTCATGGTTAAGGAAGACTTGTATGAAATTTAAGGGGTCTCTAGAATGAGAACTCCGTCTTGTACATCCTCATAAGTTACATCAGCTGGTTCCAAAGGAAGACTTGTTGTTGTGTCTTTTGGCTTATCCTGGTTAGGTGTCGCCACAGTGGAACTCCGGTCCGCTAATGTTTGGTAGTGGATTTTTACATGCCGAGTTACCAGCCCTGATGCACAACCTTCAACGAAGGCACGCCCATTCACGTATGCCTCCACACAGAAGATGCTCTAGCTGAGAATCGAATGGGACAATGTCTTGCTGTGAGGCGACAACACTACCGCAGCACCACTACCACGGTACTACCAGTAGGTAAATCAGACCTACGTGAATTTTCTAATCATGACTTAGAAAAGCTAACATTCTCTGATCTAATGACCTGAGTTGTTAAGTCATGGTATACAACCAGGGCTCATTCATACAAACATAATCCAGACCAAGCAGGGCATTTAAGGTTAAAACTAAGATCTGTAAAACATGTACCAGCTTCAGCCAGGGAGGTTGCCATCCAGTATCTCAAGGTAAAGTGAATTGCAATAGTCTATGCAGAAGGATACAGTGTTGCTATGCCCAGACTTGGTAATATTTGCCTAATGCATATTGCACTTCATTATTAACATATTTTCAATCACCACATTGGGATGTCAAACACACTTGACAATTGTCAACCTACTTTCCCTGTGAAAAAAATAAATGGAAAAAAGAATGTTCCCCGAGAAGGATTAATGGCGTAGAAACATCACCTCAGCCTTTTTTAGCTGAAGTTTTAAGTGGCAAAAATCAGTCCTTTCAAGCAGATATACAAATGGACTTCAAACATAGCAAAAGCAGGCATAGTTTTCTTGTGAAGGGGAAGCTACTGGTAAATATCAATACTGTCACAGTGGTACTTAGTATCTCTGCCTTCAATGACCTCCCTCACACTCACATGATAAGTGTCTGTCCCGCCATGTCCCACCTCTTCTAGTCTCTATACCCTTTTAACACCCTGAGGAGGTATACCTCATATTTCAAAATATATCATCACTGACATGCTCTATATGAAAATACTTTTATCTGCTCCCTGGCGGTATGTTATATGCATACAAAGGTCTGCAGAGCTTTCAGCACTGAGACACCCTTTCCTTCTTCCAAGAGATATATCTAAATCAATCAATCTATCTATCTATCTATCTATCTATCTATCTATCTATCTATCTATCTATCTATCTATCTGTCTGTCTGTCTATCTATCTATCTATCTATCTATCTATCTATCTATCTATCTATCTATCTATCTATCTCTAGAGAGAGAGAGAGAGAGAGATTGATGTGTCTATCTGTCTATCTACACAGATGGATATATCTGTGTGTCTGTGTGTGGGTGTACGTATTTGTGTTATTTTGCCAATCCTCACCTTATTGACCACTGAGTTAGTGCAGAAACAGCCGACAGTGGAGTTTATGGTGTTTTGCCTTTTCCCAACTGTTGTGCGATCTTAGAGTTGGTGTATATAACCAGCAGGGATGGGGGTTATGCCTCCCTGCAAAAACATGTACATTTTTTTATTTATTTTTTTAATTTTATTTAAACCTGATATTTGATTGACTGTCTATGTACTGCGGTGGTGGTACTGCAGTAGCGTTGTCACCTCACAGTAAGACATTGTCCTGTTCGATTCTCAGCTAGAGCGTCTTCTGTGTGGAGACATGCGTGAATGGGCGTACCTTCGTTGAGGGTTGTGCATCAGAGCTGGCAACTCGGCATGTAAAAATCTACTGCCAATCATTAGCAGACCGGAGTTCCACTGTGGCGACCCCTAACCAGGAAAAGCCGAAAGACATAACAACAACATTTGATTGACTGTCCATTTGAAGTGTGGTTGATCTTTTGAGGGTCGGCAATAGTAGAATTTGACTTGTTAATGCACTCTGTCTTACACACACACACACACACACACACACACACACACACACACACACGAGAATATCGGCAGTCTCAGTCTTACAAACAGCAATGAACATAAACTGTGCAAATAAAACAAAGAGAAACATATCACACTGACCACACAAGTAGCTGAAACATAGTGTACCAACAACATTAAGAAATCCCTAAAAATTTAAACATAAAAAGTACAAAAAAGTTTTTTTTTTTTAACTGGGAAACAAGCTCCACTGTACCACTCGTGGGGGAAAGCCCCTTGTATTCCTGACTTAATTATATCAGTTTCACAATTGCATCAACATGAAAAAGGGAAAAATCTCCCTTCTGCATAGTTGAAAACTGTTCCTGCCATAATTCACAGCAAAAACAAGAGGGAAAAAAATAAAAATAAACAAACCATCAAAACACACCTCCCACAGACCAAAATGCAAACCAATCCTAAGTATATCATTCAACCATCTAAACAATCACTCATATTCCTATTCACACTTCTGTGCATTCACACATTAATAAGCAAACTAACAGACATTTGCTCAAGTGACTTTTCACTATTTGTGGCAACACACAACACACACGCATATGTACTTGTGCATGTGTATACACACACTCTCATACATTCATCAAAGTATTAGCCTTTCAAGATTTCTTGCAAATAATTGCAGTTTAATGAGTAGAAAGCCTCAGCAGGGGCTACTAAGACTTTGTTCAAAAGAATTAGAGTAATTTTGAAAGCCATAATTTACCTCATAAAGTCCTGACTTCCTATCACTTTCATGAAACCAATCAAAGAAGAATCCATTAAGGAAAATTTCACAAGGGTGACCCAGAAGGTTAAAATTTTAAGCACTTTAACCCATTGATCTATGAAACAACCAGTGATGTTGCATAGAGTGATACAGCCATGACTATGGTCCAGGTGGCCTTGGTTCAATGTGCTGCTTAGGCATACAAGGCATTGACAGGGCAGGATGGGCATGCTCATCTTGAGTGTGTGAAAGGGCACATAAAGTCACCAGGTTTTTCAAGTGGAGGTCTAATAACCAACTGCAGAGGTTTTCCTAAAATATGGGTAGAGAAACTTGCTAGCATCAGCATTTTACAGAAGGAGCAGATTGGTGTCATCCATCCACTGCACATCCAACACTCAGGGTGTTACAGGCATGCACAGGGAGTGAGAAAGTTATGGCATAAAGAAGCCCCCCCCCCCCCCCCGGCAGCAATGTGATGCTGAACCAGAATGCTTCCATCACCTCACTGGCCTTTAGCATGGATCAGAGTAGTTCAGAAAGGGGTAATATGTTTAGCCAGGTAGACCTAGTGGATGAAGAGAGGGACAGGTGGCAGCCATTGGTCATTTGTGAGGTACAAAAACAAAATTTAGGAAGTAACTACAGCCATGCTTTCCTTGCATGGCCTGAAGATAAGAAATGACAATATCAAAGCCATGAACCCCTATCCCTCCTTGTAAAGGTTATGGTGTATTGCATTTTTCCATAAGGTTGTTTCAATTTTTTATATCATATCAGGGACACTTAGTTTACCTTTATCACCTGCCAGTGGGTGTATGTACTCTGCGCTGTACAAAGATTATTTTGTATCTCTATACCCATGTTAATGACAACTCTGATGTTTTCCAGGCTTTAATCTGACCTCCGAAAGACATGCGTGAATGGGCATGCCTTCGCTGAAGGTTAGGCGTCGGGCTGGCAACTCGGCACCATAAAAATTGACTGCCAATCATTAGCAGACTGGAGTTCTGCTGTGGTGACCCCTAAATGGGAAAAGCCAAAAAGACAAACAACAACAACAAACAATCTGTCCCCTATCAATTGTTTTGCTTAGGTTGCACATCAACTGCATACGCATAGCTAGTTCAACCAGTGCCCTGAGCCCTTTATTCACTGTAATAAGCCAATTGTTAAGTGATTAGCTTATTACAATTAGATCTATGCTCCTGCACCAGCTCTTGTATTCAAGATCCCCCCCCCCCCCAAAAAAAAAACAGATGTTCCTTCCACAAGTACACCCAGCCCCTGCTCCAGGCATTCAGGTCCATTTCTGTGTCCCTACCCCCAATTCGCTTTCAACATACCCTGCCTGCATGGAGCACTACAACACTCATGTTTTAGTTAATCAGTTTTCCCTGTTTAAACTGTAGCAAACTGCCTTTTACAAATGTAGCATAAAGCTGATACAGCTTATACTATTAATGCACAGAGCGCTACAGTACTCACACTTCAGTTTCAAAAAATAAATAAATAAATAAATAAAACAACCTTTCTCCTTTCCTCTTTTTTAAACTGTACCAAAATGCTTGCTGCAAATGTAGCAAACAGTTGCTATAATGTATACCTGCCTGCCCAGAGTGCTATAGTGCTCAGCTTTTAGTTTAAAAAAAATAAAATTTATTTTGAATTGTAGCAAGCAGTTGATACAGTTTAGACCATACATGGAGCACTACAATGCTCAGGTTTGACTGTGAATGTGATACCAGCTTTTAAAAGCTGATATTGCATTAAAGATTGGGATCAGCAGATTGCACCCCTCAACACTTTGCACCAAGGGAAGCTGTCCTTCTTGCCCCACCCTAGCTACACAACTCTTCAACTGCCCAGTACCACTGCTTTGGTACCTAGTAATAAAAACTCAAAGAATTCAATTAGCAACCTGTCATTTTTCCTTTTAAAGCTTTCACATGACTTCACCAACTGTTTTTGAGCACATACTCTAGTATAACTCTGCAGATGCTTTTGATACAATGCTTCAGCTTGCAGAGCTGTCCTCTATTTTACATGTCACTGCAGATGACCTAAGTGTAACCTTAAAGGTGCCCCACATCATCTTAGTTGAAAAAGCAGCCTAGGATAACTGGTCATGACAATCTGTAGTCCTTCAGTAATGTTTTGCTCACCACAGATGTTAACCTAGGTTCATAGGTGTTCACTAGGTTAACGACCACAAGGGCCTTTTTAAGCCTAGCCACATATCTCAAATCTCTGACAAGTTCTGATACCCTTGATAAGTGTAAGCATGGACCTAGGAGATGAACCATTTACAGGTTACCTGTTTGCATCAGAAACATGGGTGCCAAACCAGGGATGAATTTCCGGTTTCCCATCCAATTGTCCAAGTTGCACTTGAATTGGATTAGGGAGGAACTCTGTTTCACTTGGGCCAACATCATAAGTAATGAAGAGTGTGTATAGGTGCATTACAAACCCAATGCCAATCTAACCTTCCAGAGAAAGAGGGAAGGGTTTGGGGCACAAAATATTTACTCTAAAGATAAATCAATGCCACTAAAAAGTATTGTCTTTGTATTGCTTGTGTTACCTTCTCTACAGATTGTCTAAAACTGCAAGTCTCTGTGACTCTCTTAAGCATATTCTGCACAGAGTACAGATTCCTTTGACCAGCAACATAAATTAAGGCTGGACTCCAAGAACAAATTGTGACTGAATGCAGATTGTATATCTAGTTGTAATCTTACAAATGGCATTTTCATTTCCTAATCAGAACAAACAGGTGTGTCATCTACTCACTACAACATTCATGGTATTAGGGTTATGGATTGAAAAGGCTTCATCTGTATTTCATCAAGCATAAATTCCAATGGGACAAAACTCACCAGTCAGACATTCTTTAAGTAAAAATTAAGGAAATAGATGCATTTTGCTATTAAGCCACATGTATTGCTAAGTAAGTAAACAAATCTTCTCAAAATATGACACATAATAGGTTGCGATAGGGTAAACCCACTCATACCTATTTTTACATCCATACAGGCAGCTACTACTCAAACAGTAAAAACAACTAACAATTTATTAGGGTCAGATTGTTGAACTTAAGAAAGTTGTACTGCATGGAAAGCTATGATTACACTCTGATATTCAGAAAAAAACAAACCAGTTAAATGCCAGAGTTGTGGGAGATTCTACCTGAACAAGTGTTAAGCATCCCCTGCTTATGCTGTTAAGGTCAGGTTTAGAGCCAGGCAAGAAAATTTGCCAGTACTGCCCAGGAAATGGCAGTGGCAGAAATAAAAAAAAAATTTGCCTGATGTCCCTGCAGGAAATGTGTCCCTAACTTCCTCTAAAGTTGCTAGGATAACAAGATGCACTCACATTCATTTTCTGCAGGAAATGAACTCTGAATCTCAAATGAACTTCATTATTTAGTGACTTCAGTCCTCGGTTTCTAAAAACCCTAGACTGTATGAGGAACCCACTAAAAATATGAAGCATTTATTTGGATTTTCTCCAAAATCCTGGACAATTGAGACATTTGAAAGGTAAGTGTAAAAGTAATGGACTGCATTTCCCTTATTTTCTGACAGTGTCCAGTAAGTGTTTGATGGCATTGAAAGCTGGTGAAACACCCCTTTTATTACTGTAACTAGTAGTACATAGAGCAGATGAAGCTCTTTGCACTACAAAGTATTATGATTGTGTCACTGATCATAACCCCTTAAGTGTTCTTGACATGGAGGCGAAGATTCACCTCTTGAGCTTTGATCTCAAGGTGAATTTCTTGACATCTATATCTTGAACACACAATAAACAGGTTATGATCAGTAACCTGGTCATAATCCTCTATGTTAACGTGTTTGAGAATCGATTCAAGAAATGTATCATGAAAGTGAGGCTTGAGACATTAATTTCTTTAATCCATTTCATTAATATTAACAAACAGTTATAATGGGTGACACAGTCATAATCCTACATAGTACATGGGAAGTTTTAACTGCTTTGATGTACTACAAGTTAAAGGTGTAGAGTTTCAAATTATTTCACAACTTTAAAAGCTGTTTCACATGCTTCATTGGTGCAATACAGTTGGAGACTATAGTGAAAGAGCACAGTCATCAGTGAGCAACTTCATTAGACATTGTACAACCTGCCTTGTCTCAGATGCACTTTGCTGTTCCATACTTTTAATGTGTGTTTGGCAGTGTAGAATGTGTTACAGCTTTCAAAGCTGTCAGGCTTCTAATGCAGGTCTGTAGGATTTGCTTCCTTTGTGGCATTCTAAGAGTCAGTAATAAATGTTTCAAGCTCATTACAACTAGGTTCTTGCATTTGTACCTTGCTAAAACAAGACTATTTTTATCACCCTTTCATAGCATAATCAAACAGTTTCATGTACTACAAGTATTTTAGTTTATTGGTACTGCTTTGTGCTCTTACAGAATAGCAGTTTTAAACCTTATTAAATCTAACCAAATAACTCTTAATTGTTTATGGAAATATATTATATGTATTAATAAAATGAATCGATATAAGGAGATACCTCATCGGTATACTTTAAGACAGAGAGGAGCTGTTTTCAAAGCTTCCCTATGTAAACTGAGTAACACTGACTATATTTACTTTTTTGATAAAGTGACAGATATACCTATCAATGAACTAGGATCTCCGGGAATAGAGGCAGCATAAATTATAGATAATTCCCTAAGTACATTGTGCCTTGTGTACATAACAAGATGGTTGGAAAATTCAGGCCAATTAAGGTCTCTCAGTGATAACTATGATTATGTTGCTCACATTTTAAATGAGCAAGCATTTTGTAGGCCTGCTATAGCTCCTGTTGTAACAAAGAAGAAAAATAAGTAAGAAGTTGTACAAAATACAGGAAAGAAAGGAGTAAGTATGAGGTAGCAAAATCGATATTAAATATTGGAGGAAAATGAGGTTTAGCTTGTTACAATCTGTCATGTTTTTTGGTTTGCTCCTGTAATAATTTTTTTTTTAGTTATTACTCAAATATTACAGTAATTTATCCATATTTTATTATTTTAATGGGACAAGAGAGATAATGTTAAGAATAGATAGCTAACTTTGCTCTGAATGCTCACTGGAGAAGAAACTGACCATGTCACAGTTATCTGTGCTTGGCACAGAATAGCACAGATTTGGTTTTCTGACTGTTAAGGTAGATGTCAGAGCCACTAAGCCAGAGCTGTAAAGACTGAACTATGGTTTGCAGTATAGAGCTGGAGATGGTGGAGTCATCAGCATACTTCATAAGTTGTCTCACTTTTTTTTAATTTCTCCAAGTCTTTTGGATTTTTAATATCATGACGGGAATAGACCCCATTCCTAAGTCAAAGTGTTGTTAAAGTTCATGAAATTAGTACCGTTTCAGTCTTTGATGTCAGCCAGACGTGCTCTTTGCAGCAACTGCAATGTCCCCAGGAATGACTCCCTCTGCAATTTGTATGGGGTTACATGTATTGGTAACATATCTATATACAATTGTAGATTCTTTTTTATAAGACAAATTGCTCTTACTGCTATTGGAACTGTCTGGGTATCTTTCTTCCATATTGCTCTCATTTTTAACTGCAAATCCTGGTATTTTATGGCTTTGTGTGTCTCTGTACGAAAGACACTGTAGTCACTGAGTGTGGCAGTTTCAATAATCAATGCTACTTTTGTCTTCTTTTCATGGACCATGATTTCAATAATCAATGCTACTTTTGTCTTCTTTTCATGGACCACTATATCCAGTTTTCTAGCATTTCTCTTTTCAACTGTTGGTAATGGATGATCCCATGTGATGTAGATAGACTTCATCATTTTCTATGATGCTTTACGGCTCATGCTTCCAGTGTTTTTAAGCCACTTCAATACTATAATTTTTGCACAATCCCCAGTGCAACTGTCTTGCCATATTATTATACCTTTCAGTATACAGTCCTTCTGCCATTAGTGTGTGACAACCAGCAATGAGGTGCACAACTGTTTCCAATTCAGTTTTACATAACCTACATTTGTCTCTTTTTCCCACATGTTCAATGGACTTTGTAAACCAACGTGTATGTAACCCACTGTCTTGGGCCACCAGTATTAATCTTTCATCTCTTGGTTTGAATTTGCCTCTCCTTAACCATACATGCATTCAGTCTTGATCAACATGAAGTTCTTCCATGAGTTTTCTATACTTGCAACTATATTTATGCATTTTCCACATTTCTTGCCTTCTTATCTGGTCTTTCATCTTATATTCTATCTTCTGTTTTTTGACACATTCAGTTGCTGTCTGATTTTTATGATCTAATGGTTTGATTTCCATTCCTGCTTGATGCCGATATGCTTCTGCTACATTAAGCAGAGAAGTTATCTTAGATTTATACTCCTCATGTTTCAAAACTTTCACTATGTTTGGGTCTTGTGAGGTCAGCAGATATGTGTGTAGTCCCACGATTGCAGATCTATACATGCAATCAATTTAATGGAGGCCCATACCGCCTTCGGAAAGGGGAATATATAATCTTGGTATGCACTGATTTTTATAAATCATTTGGTGAGCATGAAGCATCCTTTTTGTTTTCCTGTTTAATCTATCCAAATATTTCAGGGCCAGTCCATCGCCCCAAAACTGTAAGTTAGGACAGGAAGATCAAATTGGCTTATAGCTTGAATTTTGTTCCTAGATGTCAATGCTGTTTTCAGGAATATTTTAAGCCTTCTAAGGTATTCATTACTAAGTCTTTTCACATTTGTTCATGTTTTATTGTTGATCTTTCATCAATCCCATTTTATATCACATTCTTGTCCCAGGCTGATGTTTTCCTGCTTTAAGGGCTGCTTTTACACATTTATCAAGGCCAAATAACATTCTTATATCATCTGAAAAAGTTCTGACAACCTGCAGCTGTGCTTTCAGTTCCTCATCTGATGAGATATACAGTTTTAAATCATAGACAAAGAGAAGATGAGAAGTCTTTGCACTTTGTTGTTTTCTAGGAGCCAAAATATAGCCATGGCCTAAGCTGTTAAGTAGACAGAGTAATGAGTTAAGGGCAGGACAAAATAGCAGCGGTGACAGAGTCACCCTGGAATATCCCCCCTTTGAATTTTTATCCCTGGGATAATAATTTGTCCTTTGTCATGGATTAATTGCAAAGTGGTCTGCCACTATTTTGTGGTCACTGTAATGTAGTCAATTAGTGTAGGGTGCATCTTCTACATTTTAAGCACTATTTTATCCATGAATGTGGGATACTATCAAATGCTTTTTTGTAGTCTATCCATGCCACACTTAGATTTGTCCCCTTTTTGCAGTTCTCCACTATGACTTTATTTAACAACAAATGATCCATTGTTCCATATGACTTTCTTTTGTTGCCCTTTTGTTCTACTGCCGTAATTGAGTTTTCCTCTAAATGATTATAAACTCTGTCAGCATCAATTCCAGTGTATAGATTATACGTTGTCAGAAGCCAAGTTATTGGTATATCATTTTTAGGGTAGCTTGCAGGTTCACTCTTAAGTAGGAGGGTTGTTTTTCCTGTTGTTAGCCAGGATGTTGTCTGTTCAAAGTGCACATATAAATAGTTCTTACTGATGGCTAAATCTTCATGCAAAGATGTTAATACTTTTAACCAAAAGTCAGTACTGCATCTGGGCCTGGGGTTTTCAATTAGAGCCTTTTCTTAACTTTGTTTCAATCTCTCTGGCTGTTACTTTACCCCATTTCATATCCTGCACCTTTAAACTTCTTATTCTTTCTTTTACTTCTTCTATCCATTTAGCATCGTTGTTATGTTACACAGGATCTTCATAAATACTTCTCCAAAATGTATCTATTTCTTCTATTTTGGCAGTCTTTTAATTCCTTTTATCTTGTTTCCCAATTCTCTATAAAACTTTTTGGGTCATCAAAAAAACTGCTTATTTTGTACTTTTCCTTTATATTTATATGCATAGTTTTTCTACTTGTGCTGAAATTTTTAGTTTGTTATTTGTGACAGTGCATGATAGATCCTGAGCTGTTCTAATACTGCACATTGCTTTTATCATGTGTATTTTTCTAAGTATTTTTCTTGATCTGTTAGCTCTTCTATACTCTCCTAACATTGACACTTCTTGTGTTAATTGTTTTATAGTTTTCTGTATTCAATACTTCCATGATGATATTCAGTTTCTCCCCTTCCTTTCCCTCACTACACTTTGTTCTTCTCTTCAAATATCTTTGGTGTTCCTCATTTTGTATTGATTAGGTTTGCTTTCTCCTTTGCATAGATATTACACCATATCAAATCTCTTTTTCTTTCCCATGTTTGCATTTCTTCTTCAGATGTCTCTTGATCTTCCTGTTTCTCCTTACTTTGAGGACTCATTCCATCATGCTATGATGTAACCTGTGTTACACCAAATCCTTCACTTCACAGGCACTCCATAATTTCAATTTTTATTTTTTTTCAACTTGTACTTTACTGATCTTCTTGTCTACATTACCTCTTTGTGATATTATTTTTGTTATTGTGAAATTTTCCATATCTGCATGCCTTTGCCTGTATTTCTCTTTGAATATCTTTGAGGCTGCCTTCCTTATATTGATTAAGTTGGCTTTCACCTTTGCATAAATATTGTACCATATCAAATCTCTCTTTCTTTCCCATGTCCATATTTCTTTTTTATACTTTTCAAAAATCTCTAGGTTTTGTTATTTATATTTTTGCACTTCCTCGGATGATGCTTCCAAACAGAGCAAAATTTCTTGGTCTATATACTGCTTTTTTCACAAATCTGTTGTATTAATGAACACATATTTTTATTTGAAGCTTCTGACAGTCTTTTTCTTGTGAAAGTATTTTTCTTTCCTCTAATTTCTCTCAACTTTTTTGTATATCTTGTGTGCATTTTTATCTTACCATAGTGGATGACCATATTGTTAAAAAAATATAGTAATAGGAAGTAGATGAACTACAAAGCCCCCTGATATTCAATAGTCAACTATAAGAGGTTGTTAGATGCCATGTTCCATTTATGACATCATCATCTATGTGGGAAACAGCAGGGGATCCATTTAGTAGCACTGGAGGTGAGTTCATTTAAATAATGTGAATTGAGGAGTTTAGTGTGACACACACACACTATCTGAAGCCTTTGACACCAATACATCGTTCTCTTTTACGTTTGTTGTCGGTATAACATAGAGAGTAGGACTATATCTGCACCATGCTATGGTCTGAAATCCTGCTGCATATTTTACATTAGAATTGAGTGAACAAACTGTTGAAGCTGATAATGAAGGTACGTTTCCAATATTTTTGAAAAGGGTGACAGAAGCGCAATAATTACTCATGGCAGCAGGGAGCAACAAACTACCATTTCCAGATGTCAACAACCTCCTTGAAAGAAGGTTATTAGTTATATCTGCTTTTTTTCCCCCCTTTGAAATACATATTTTTTTTCTTCCTTAGATGTTATTGTAATTAGATTGTCATTGAAGAAAATGTTTCTGGTCCAGTCCATCTAATCACTTCACACAGAAAATAAACTATAAAATAAAGGTGTACACATTGTATAGCTTGTATGTGGGTTTGGCAGATGACTAGCTCCATTATGTTTGATCCCTTACACTTAGGTGAAACTTAAGCTTAAATAATTTATGTCTGAAATCAAAGCATTTTCCCTGTCAGTGTCCTAATACATTATGCAGATTCTCTTCTCCATTTATCCTCTGTCTCTTCAGTGTGACTTTATGCATATCACAATGGATCTTAAGCAAGTAGGCAATTCAGAGGTTATGCTGCAAATTGTATGCAATCCACCTATCATGTCTTTTTGGCAATATACAGTTTTATAAAACTGGACAAATTACAGCAGAATGTAATTTACAAGATTTAAGAACCCACAACATCATAAGGTCTATATAATGTCATTTGCAGGGGTTTAAGAACCCAAAACATAATAAATTCTATACACATTTGTGTTACTTACTCTGTACTTTGGTAATGTTTCACCTGAAGGTGCCCTTTGACTCCAGATGATGTGTAGATTTCAGACAGGAGTTAACAATCTTGATAACACAGCCTATTTTAACAAAAAATATCCAATATAGGACATCAGGTAATGTAAGTAAATAAATAAGAAATACTACCCCCAGCAAGCACCAATCATTAAACTGCATATTTTTAAATCAAAAGTAGAAAGAAGACAAATGACACTGAAAGCCGTATACAGGAGCGGTCTTAGGTCAGCTGGTGCCCTACGCAAAAGGTCTCCATGGCACCCCCCACCACACCACCTGGTGCCCCCATCCTGGTCTATCTATACCAAATAAATACTGGAAAAGTGCCCCTACTAGAGCGGCACCCTAGGCGGCCGCCTAGTTGACCTATGCCTAAGGCCGCCTATGGCCATATACAACATGATAAGATATGTTGTATCACAGAATATCAACAGGCTTAAGAAAAATAGCATAAGATATGCTATATCACAGGATATCAATAGGCTTAAGGAATACAGCATACAATATGCTACATCACAGGATAACAACAGGCTTAAGGAATACAACATATGATATGTTACATCACAGTATATCAACAGGTTTAAGGAATACAGTGTAAGATATGTTACATCACAGGATATCAACAGGCTTAAGGAATACAGCATAAGATATGATATATCATAGTATATCAACCGGGTTAAGGAATACAGCTTAAGATATGCTACATCCCAGATATCAATAGGCTTAAGGAATACAGCGTAAGATATGTTACATCACACGATATCAACGGGTTTAACAAATACAGTGCAAGATATGCTACATCATAGTATATCAACTGGCTTAAGGAATACAGTGTAAGATATGCTACATCCCAGATATCAAAAGGCTTAAGGAATACAGCGTATGATATGCTATATGACAAGATATCAACAGTCATCAGGAGTGCCTTAAGCCACTGAAAGTACAGGAATATTATCGGCATACCTTTAGAGGAATGTTATCAGCAAACCCTATAGTATCATACTTATATGATGTAGTGGCCATTGCCATACAGAAAAAATGGAAATATACTAATTTTATACACAACGGTATTAAGTTTTCCTACTGTTTGGACAATAAAAATTGTTTAAATTGTCTTCAAATCATTAAGGGCACTAATACTTAAATGATTTAATTATATGCAGCTTTCAATTACTAATTCTCTTCAACTTGAATCTATAAAAAAACTGGAGCATTTTACTCTTTCATTTCAAAAACTCTGAAATATATAGTGTTAAGAAGAATATTTGAAGCTGAATATACCAATTGCTTTGATTTAGATCACAAGTCCAAAAGGGTATAATATACCGGAAGGAAATCTGGGATAAAGATGCTTATCCCTCTGTAGTTTCCTGTAAAGAGAGTGATATCTTTCATTTTATCTATGCACAAATTTCACCAAGTAGTAGTTTTGCCTGTGAAGGTGTATCTATGAACATCTTATACATAGCTATATACATATACATTTACAAACTCATTTACATGTATTTAAGCAATGTTATTATTACATGTAAAAGTTGTGTGTTTTCTTTAGGTCATGTATCATTTTAAAGTAGATTGTCTATTATATACTATATAAAAGTCCTTCACTGACTGACAAGGTTAAGATGTGAAAACTGATAATGTAGCCATTTTGTTCCTTATTAAAACATATTTCAGTGGCACAGCAGATAACTTTGTTGCCTCACAGCAAGAGGTTCCCTGGTTGAATTCTTGGCTGGGGTGTCTTCTGTGTGGAGTCTGTATGTCCTCTCTGTGCTCGCATGGGCTTCCTCCCACATTACAAGTCATGCAGTAGGTGGATTGGACACTCTAAATTGACCATAGGAGTGAGTGTGCTATTAAGTGTTTGGTGTTGAAAAACTACCACAGCAGGGCTATCTACCCGGCGGTGTGAACCTTGGCTCTAGATAATTGTCACTACTGAAGTGACACGCTGACCCCATGTTCAAAATGGGAAAAAGGTTTGTGGATGGCTGGATTGCAGTTACTATATTCTAATTTTTTAGCATCGATTTTTATTAGTATTTTAATTCAGTGGGTGTATATTAATGAAGTATCGACCTCTGTTTACCAGTTTCAAAATTAGTTGCAGTAGTATTTGACAATCATAAAAATACATTAATGATGACTAAAATTTTCTCCTCTTGTATAACATTCATTAAAAGATACAGTTTAGAAACTGTAATAAGGTACAACTGAAGCAGTTGGGAAACAGTTTATAAAATGATCATTAGAAAATGGTTGACAGCATAAATTCAGGATTTGCACATGTTCATTGTCGTAGGTGTGGTGCTCTGCATGTTTGAAGGTGTGAATGTTTGTCTTGTTGTTTGTGTATTAATTACATGTAGGTCATCATATTTAATGGAGTGTGAATTCTGATGTTGTCTTCTGTTACACATTTCAAAGTATATAACTTACTACGCAATGGGGATCATATACTGAAAGTAACCAGCAGAACTCCTAATGTGTGTAAGTCATGTGCTGCATGTGTTTCTATATACCAGTTGGTGAAGGTTACTGGATTGCTAAAACATTGTTCTAGCCAAGAGTTTAAAGTATGCATTTAGCATATAATATATATATATATATATATATATATATATATATATACATATATATATATATATATATATATATATATATACATATATATATATATATATATATATATCCCTTTCTTGTTCTTTGTTACTAAATTACGGATATTCCTTGCTTAGGGGATCCATTTTTACTTGTTTGATGATTTGATTCCAATAATGTTGTGTTTCGATTAGGTTACTGAAGGCTGGGATTTGAATATATATTTCATCAACAGTGCACAAGGCTGCTTATGTGAGCTCCAGAAGGATGATTACAGTGCAGCTTTTAAGAACTAAAGTTGAAAACAAACATTGCAGCCTTTCAGCATATAATAGTATTTTGCTAATGTAATTATAGTTTTAATATACCTTTTTAGAATTAACATTGCATCTTGCACTGTACAGACCACATGGGATTTCTAAGCTAAAAGTGGCTAAGAATTTTAAGAGGCCTTATCTCAGAAAAAGTCCCAAAGTCTCCAGATCTAAAGTGTTTTTTAATGCATATTGCTAAGGGCTATGGCATCCAGTTAAGACCAATTAATTTTCCTGCATTTAATTAACAAAGTTTAATTAGAAAATGGTGAGGCAGATTCTACAAGTCATTGCATGCAGAATGTTATGGCAGGAGTGCACACAGATAGGATAACTGAATAACATTTTCAATACAACCTTTGACTGAACATTTTAATAATGTTGACACGATTATTACAGTGCAGACATTTGTAAACAAGTTAAGAACAGACTGTAGTGTCCGTGGCTAAATGTAAATTAATTTCAAAATCTTGATTAAAGTGACATCAGAAATAAGTAGCAAATTCTTAAAACCTGTCATGAAGCTGATAAAATTTCAGATATGCTTGCTATTCGTTCATGGTAACTGCTATTAATTTCATTAGTTGCAGTTTAGGGATGAATTCAAATTACTTTAGCTTTTCAATAAAATGAACAAAATATGCAGCACTGGTAGTGTTTTAGCAAGGGCACTCTGCTCCATTCAGAATAGCTAATTGCAATTCCAGGTTTGGAGCCTGAAAGTCTATTTGATGAAATCACTCCCCTCCCCCAACTATTCTACCTACTCCATTGCCATGACAGAAAGCAGACTAGCCTTCTTCCTGACAAACTTATTTGGTAAGAGAAATGGGTCCTCACTATTTACATTGCAAAGATGATAACAGAGAACTGTGTATGACACCCACAAATACAAAAGTGGGCGTTTCTAAACAACTGCTTTCCCCTACCCCTTATGTTGATTAACCATGGAAGTGGTACATATTGAAGCTTGGAAAAGGGGAAAGCCTGCAAACTTTGCAGCCAAAGACAGTTATACATACAAAAGCCCAGTGTTCTAAAATGCCCACTTTCATCATTACAAAACTAACCATTAAAGTCAACACGTGTTGTTCTTTGCTATAAAGCTTCCGGTGAAGTATATAGTAGTATCTGATATTGCAAACTACTGAGACAATAGCACTTATTGGATGTATATATATATATATATATATATATATATATATATATATATATATATATATAAAATGACTTTTTTGCTCATAAAAGTGTGTTTTAATCTTCACTTGTGAATGGGCCTTTGGGAATACACACATTTTTTAGATTTAATTGAACAGATATACAAAGGGAACTGTAGAGAACCATAAGGAACACAGAAAGTGTTTTTATGTTGTTGTTTTACTTTTTGTCTTTAATAGATTTTCCCATAGCGGAATTGTAATTGAAATTGCTTAAAAGCCTAAATGTAGACCTTAACATTTTAAAATGGATACTAAACTGACAGCACCCTAGTAACTGAAGAAGCAGATGCCGCCAAAGAAAGAAAAACATTTAACTATTGTTGTACCTTAGGGCTCAGTAGTTGAACCCTGTCTGTTAGAAATCTGTCATCAGATCCACAAACCACTATCTCAGATATAGGGCTAACAATATTTGCCAATTGCAGCAAGATTGGTGTTTATATTTTCTCAGGGTGGATAAACCAAGCAAACTAATGGTGTACAATAAATAAGTTTAAATTAAGCTGAAATAATTGCAAGTTTGTTAATTTTAGTAAACAAATATTTAGACTGCTTATAGTAGAGAGTAAACCCCACATGAGGCTGATTTCATTTTCAAAGATGTCAGCAGCTTCCTAGATATCTTTTGACTACTATGTACCAACAGTAGTTAGGTAACTGTTCAATTTAAAGGTATTCTTATCCAGGTCAAAAAAGTTCTCATTCATTTATGTTGTACCAGAACAGTTACAGAATAAAATGCTCCTTTTAGTATTCTTCTATCCAGTACATCATAAAACCAGAAAGACCCCAAAGAGGTTCCTAACTAAAAAGATCATCAGACTTAAGAATCACTGCAACCAAGGCAGGATTGAAACTTATTTTATTTTCACTCTCGGTGTTATAGACTCCCGCATAGTGCATTATTTATTTCACTTTATTTTATTTAGTATTTGTTTGCTGGGATACTCTAATTTGGGATTGCAAGCATACCCCTTTTCAGCAGAAGCCCATGAAGAAAATGTCCACACTAAAATATATACAACTTTTATACAGACTTTTGCCAGAAACAGGACAAGATGCTAAAGCAAAAATCAGTTTAAAAGAGAAATACATGAAATATGTTTAAATCAAGGTCAGGCAAAAACTTACATAAAAAAAAAAGATGCAGAATAATGTAGAAGGTGGTTCAACATATGTATGGAGATATCAGTCTGAAAGAGAAAGAAATCCGAACCAGGGTCAAGAAAAGCAGCTACTGTATATTAATGTTTTGTGTTAATGACCCAGCAATTCAACAAAATATATGGCTCCATAAACTTTCCAAGTAAAGACTTGAATCTCTGTAATCAAATAAAACCTGCTGGCTGAAGTGATTTGTTTACTACTCATTGCTACCCCCATTTCTGGAATGGTCTCACTATGTTTTAGACATAATGGAAGCCCATCACTTTTGTTTAAGCAGACTTAGAGAACTGGATGTCTGCCTATAAATTCATGCTGAGGCCTGACTTGCTTTTGTTGTCTTGGAGGCAAGATGTACCCTCTCTGATCAAGTCCCAACACCCTAGCCCAAAGGTTCCTGGAATTTATAAACTCAAATGCCATGGAACAACTAGTCACAACTCCCACAAGAGGGGAAAACATACTTGACCTGATCATCACCAACATGGGGACCCTATGCTCCACACCATTGGTAAGATCAGACCATAAATTAATTTCACTGGATATCCAAAACCCGACCCCACCCCCAGCCCAGAAAACCACAGTGAAAAACTTCTCAAAAGCGAACTTCACACTTCTCAAAACCGAGGTGGAATCCTTCAAGGCCCCCGGGCCAGTGGAAACTACGGCCCAAACCACAGAATTCTATATAAACGCATTCTATGGACACCTCCAGGAATGCATGGATCATGCTATCCCAAACAAAACCAAGACCCAATCGTCCAAAGGCAGGCGTCCAGTCAGGTGGACCCCAGCCATAAATAAGTTGTACAACAGAAGGAGGAAGCTACTACATGATAGAGCAAAATCCCTAAAAGGGAAGGCATCTCTGATCAGTACTAGCAAAAAATTACAATCCCTCATAAAATCCTCCAAGGCCAGCTTCGAGAGAAAAATTGCACAGGACACTAAAGACAATTACAAGGCTTTCTTTAGCTATGTTAGGAACCTGGGATGCAACTCCCAGATATGCTCAGAGTTGATTCTAAACGACAAAAAATACACTGAACCCACAGACATTGCCAACATCCTGGCAGACAGGTTCAGTGCAAACTTCTCCCCCCTTTCCCCCAAAAGAGCAAATATCTATCCCAGTAGAGTGCAGCCTCCCTAACATCTCAGATGCTCAGGTGAAAGCCGTCCTCTCCAAAGCAAAAAACACACTGCTTCAATGGGACCAGACGGTGTCCCGGGTTGCGTCCTACATGAACTCCAAGAAGAACTAAACCCTCACGTAAAACTGCTGTACAATCTCAGCCTCACTACAGGATATGTACCCAAAGAATGGCATACAGCAACAGTGGTCCCACTCCACAAAGGTGGTGCCTCAACGGACCCTGGTAACTATCGCCCCATAAGCCTGACTAGCCTTATCTGCAAGGCCATGGAGAGGATCATCATGGAACTCATAAACAAAGACATTGGGGACCTACAGACACTAGATCCTACCCAATTCGGCTTTGTCAAGGGCAGATCCTGCCTCTTGAACCTGGTTGACTTTTTCAAAACAGTCACCAAGGCCATAGATGAAGGGAAGGTAGTCTACACAGCCTATCTGGTCCTCGCAAAGGCATTTGACACAATACCCCACTCGGGCATCATAGATAAGCTATCCAGCTTAAATATAAACCATTATGTCACAAGATGGGTTGCTAACTGGCTCAAAGACAAAACCCACAGAGTCAGAATTGCCGGAGCCATGTCAGACTCGAAACAGGTTACAAGTGGTGTCCCACAAGGCTCTGTCCTGGGACCTCTCTTGTTCGGCATATACTTTTCCGAGGTGCAGGCAAACATGGGAGGACTATGGCTGGCCACGTTCGCAGATGACTGCAAACTGGGCACCATAATTGACTCTCCAGCTGACACAAACATCCTCCAAAAAGGTCTCACAGAGACGGATAACTGGTGCCAGAGCCATGGCCTAAAGCTAAATGCCAAAAAGTGTATAGTCATACCCTTTGGCAAAAACAAAGTGCCCACAAATTACCATATAGGTGGTAACCCATTGAGTACGGAAGAAGTAATTAGGGACCTGGGGACCCAAGTTGATAACAATCTCTCCTTTGACAACCACATTGCCAAAGTGGTTAGAAAGACCTTCTACATAGCCCACCTTATCACAAAAGGATTCACATCTAAATCAAGTGAGGTAATAGTGCCCTTTTATTCATCCCTCATCAGGCCCATCATAGAATACAATGCACTTTTGGGATGTACCTTACCCGACACCTGCAGCAACTAGAAAGACCCCAAAAGTACCTCACAAAGAGGATCAAGGGACTCAAACAGATCCCATATGCTGCCCGGTTAAAAAAACTCCAGCTCTACTCAGTTGCATACCGCCTACTTCGAGGTGATCTATGCCTGACATACAAAGCTATGTCCAACCCAGAATTAATGGACATTCTCCACCTCAGAAAATCTAAATCCCTTAAAACCACGAGCTTGAGGGACTTGAACCTCAGCACAGAAATAAATAGAACATGCTGGAGGGACAGATTCATAATCCAGAGGCTCCCTTCGCTCTGGAATAGCATCCCAGTCCATGTTAGGCAGAGCACCTCACTGACTCTCTTCAAGAGGAGTCTTGATGAGTGGATGGGAGATCGTAGGTTTACCCCGGGGATTACTTTTGTGTCACTATTAGACAGAGGCACAGTAAACTAACCTTAAAAAGGGCACAGCAAACTCAAATCAAAGGGTGGTGAAAGCCAAACACACTCGGGCTAGGCTTATAAATGCCCCATGTCAGACAGCCTAGTATGAACCTATGAACCTGAGTGGGTATTGGCTTAGTGATAATGGTCTCTGAAATGACTCTGTCTGTGAATGTATGAATTTTAATGTTTAATATAAGTCTATTATAATATGCTTACATATTTGATTTTGTGTCAGCGCATTTTGTAGCACCAAGCTTGTCTTACTTGTATTACATTAAAGCAAAGAAGTCAGTGTTGGAATGCAAGAATTAAGTAATCCTTTAAGTGCGCAACAGGGATAATGTCAGATTTTCTTTGTTATAGTAATCTAAATCATTTTTTTGTCACTTTCTCTCTTCCCACCTCACTAACCATTATTTCATCACTCATATAACACTGTCTCCCCTACTGTCTCATATAAGACTGCCTCCACATCCGTGTATCAGCACATTTCCGTCTCTACTCAACTGCTGATACCAACCCATCCATATTTTTCTTCTTTTTCCGTACTATTCATCATGTCAGTTATCACCAGTCTTCTGAGCAGCTCTCTTCTACTCCTTACCCTCTACCTAGCCTATCGCTCCACTACCTTCATCACATCAACCATAATACACCACCCCTCTCCTACACTCCCCATTATTACATACCATATAAAACCAAATATTCTTTCGCACATCTGTTCTAACTTATACACTAACTCTAACATATTGCTCTTCTATTATAAATATGTCCATACCCCCAATCCTGCTTCCTTTCCAGATTTCTTTCATTGACATCGACTAATATCTAAGTTCAAACTCTCTCTCCTTCTACACTCACTAAGAGAAATCAAACTCCAAGCTGACATGCGTCCTAACCCAGGACCCACAGAGCTACTCCCACCCCATCCAATAACCCCCATCACACCTGCTAATACTACCCTCCACCTTCTTCCCCTAAAGAATTCCACATTAGACTTACTCATAACTAATTTTAACTTCAGAAGTATCTAAAAAAAATAATGAATTTCATGCAGTCCTAGCTACCTACACTCCTGATATAGTAATTATTACAGAGACATGGCTAAAATCCCACATTAAAGATGAGGAAATACTTACTAGTGATTATAATGTTATTAGACAAGATAGGCTGAACAAGTGTGGTGGAGGCATTGCCATGATGTAAACAAATTTCCTCAAAATTGAAAAATTAATCTATACTCCCCCATATGTATCAGAAGCAGAAACTATAACCATCCGATTTTAAGTAAATCCACATAAAACCATCACAGTTATTGCCTCCTACCTACCATCACAAAATAATCTGCCTATAATCGAAAGTCTCCTATCTTGGGCATCATCTACTTTCAACCAAGAAACTATAGTGTTAGGCGATATCATCTTGAAGTGGCTATCCCGCTCATCTGACAATGCCCTCCAATTTCATAAATTTATTAAGTTTCACCCAAACTATAAACTTTCCAACTAGAATCGATAAACACACTAAGAAAGAATCTATTCTAGACTGGATACTAACCAATAAGCTGAACTTTACCCACCAGGCTGGGTACCTCTCCAATTCTCCCAGTGATCACTCCCCTACCTTTCTTCTAAGGAAACGCATTCACTCCCCTTGTAATGTCATTTTCAAACACACATACAACAAACAAAAACTTTCCCCTACTATCTTAAATTCCCTACTTCAGAACTGCAACTGGTGACCTCTAAAATCACTCCACCTAGACCAAGCTGTACAATATTTTAATGATACCTTACTCAACATCCTTAATAAGCTCGCTCCAGTAAGAAGAATTTGCTCCAAAGCCAAAACCCTACCTTGGATAACCAAATATGCAAAATCTGTTATTAAACAAAGGGATAAACCCTGGACTGCTTATGAAACCTCAAAAACCTCAGAAAACCTCACCTTTTACAAACAACTAAGAAACTTAACTAAGAAGCAAATATTACCTGACAAAAAATCTTATTTTCTAGCTTGTCAGCAAAAACAGATAAGTAACCCGCAAACATTTTGGCAAAACATTAACTTCCTCCTCGACCTTGACAAAACCTCTACCCCTGCACCATCTACAACAAATAACAATGAATGTTTAGCATCCCAATTTAACTCTCGTTTCATCACAACTATCACCTCATTTTTAAATAACAAAAAATTTAACCAGCTCCTTACAGTGCCTACCCCTACTAACTCTAAACCTAACTACTTCTCTTTTAAACCCATGCAAACCTCTTATATCAAAAAACTCCTATCAAAACTAAAACCTAAATGTGTAGCAGCTGACCAACTCCCTAATGACTTCTTAAAAACTGCTGCAAGCTCCATCATCTGTCCCTTATATATCCTAATCAATTGTTCCATTGCAGAACAATATGTCCCCATACTATGGGAAATATCCCATATCATGCCCCTCCACAAGGAAGGCCCATCTAAAGATCTCTCTAATTATTGGCCCATTGCTATTCTCTCACCCCTAGCCAAAATCTAAGAGAAAGGTATCCATAAGCAGCGCCTAGACCACCTCACTACAAATAACCTCTTATCTAGTTCACAGCATGGCTTCCGTCCAAAACACAGTACCTCCACAGCCCTCATAAGTTTCACTAACTACATCAACCTCCTCAAAAACAATGGAAAACTAGTCTCTGCTATATTCCTTGTTATGTAGGGTATCCCACCAATTACTAGTCAACACTCTAGCCTCCTTCAATCTCAACTCTACAGCTCTCAACTGGTTCTTTAGCTACTTTACTAATCGACAGCAGGCAACTAAATGGGATAATAAGCTCTCATCACTCCTCCCAGTCTCCATTGGGTTCCTCAGGGTTCCATCCTTGGCCTTCTCCTTTTTATTATATTCAAAAATAGTCTAAACACTGCCATTAAATCTGCTTCTATTATTCAATATGCTGACAATGCTTCTCTTATTTGCTCTGCTGTCACACTCCAAAGACTCCAAAGTAAACTGCAAAAATCATTTCTAGATATTCAGTATTACCTAAATGTACTTCATCTCATCCTAAACCCAAACAAAACAAAAGTAATGATCTTCTGTAACAGGAAATCCAAAGCTAAACCACCTCCTCTCTCCATCTACTCCACTAATGGCACTGTAATAGAACCAGTTAACCAAATAAAACTATGTGGTATCACAACAGATGACAGTCTAACATTCAATAAACACACAACACTCACAATAAAGAAAGCTTACATCAAACTTGTTGCACCATATAGGGCCAAGCCTTACCTTACTCAAAATGCCAGACTAGCCACAACCAGATCCCACCTCCTATCTACTCTTCTCAACTTTTCACTAACCTGTACAAGTCTGATTTACAGCTACTTGATTCCTGCTATAACAAAATAGCAAAATTTGTTGCTAATATACCCAACAGGACCCATCATTGCCTTGCTCTTCAAAAATTACACTGGCTTGAATTTCCCAATCTGTTATTACTCAATCAGCTCCCCACTCCCCACTGCATTATCCACAAACCTACAAACTGCCCTGCACTCTCCAACCTAGTACAGCTAAATACCAACCTAAGGACCCTTAGATCACATGATAAACTTATACTTAAGGTAACTAAGTCTCATAATTACTTTGGTGACTCTCTCTCTCTTCTCCTTCAAAGTAGCCAAACAGTGGAACTTATTACCCTAGAATATCTTAAAAAACACAGATAATCATAGCTTTAAAAAACTCCTAAAGAATACCTTACTCAGCAATGGCTATGTTCCTGTAATACTCCTGGCTAGTTACTCATGCCTTCGATTCAAATGTTTTCTATTCTGCTATCTTCTTGTCTTACTGCTACAAAACAAAAATACCACAATGTTTTTTAGTTCTATATCTAATGAGTTTCATATTACTGTCTGTAGTAAGGCTTAGGAAATGTAATGTTTTCTGTTTTACATTCCCCTTTTTTGTAAATTGTGATTATTGGTAACTGTCTAACATTTTGTATATTGTTTGTAAATCTTTTAAAAAAATGTTGTAATCTTTTTGTACTACTGTTATGGGGATTGTCTCTCGGGGTCTCCACTGAAAACGGGCTGCTTGTCAGCCGGACTCTACCCGGTTGACAAATGTAAAATAAATAAATAAGTCATGGCTGATAATGGTTCAAGGCAAGGCAATTGCATCTGGCAATTTGTACGTGTTTGCGTTTGTTGCACACACACACAATGGGCATTGTGAGGAGTGTATTAGCACACTAAGAAAGAAGCTGGTGCTGGAACAAAATGTGAGCTTTTGTATTCTGATATAATAAGATTGACGACTACATGCCGGAAGATATACAGGTATTGTATGTAAGAATTGTAATGCATTCTAAGTATTGTAGTCATAGTTACATTAAGGAACTGGAAAAAAGACATTTAAAATACGAGAATGGATGGCAGATGTTGCATAGCAGCTAAACCATGAAGCTTGTGCAGAATTGATGCCTGTCCAGAGCAATTTATTCTGTGAAACATTGTTTTCTTCAACAGTGTAAACTGCTGTGCTTTATTTAGATCATTGGTTTAGAGAAGTCTAGGGTTTACCAAATTCAGAAGGGAAGTACTGTGCATGACATGTACATTGGGTTAAGATAAGTGTGTGTGTGTGTGTGTGTGTGTGTGTGTGTGTGTGTGTGTGTGTGTGTGTGTGTGTGTGTGTGTGTATGTTGCATGTTTTGAATATAACAAATGTTTTAGCATTTGGGGTGGTAATGAGGATGTGAATGTTAACAAGTTAGGGTTACAGAAAAGGCTCAATAAGTGACTAGTGTGATTAGTGTTAGTGTTGTACTTATGCATACTGTATGAGTATGACTAGTGTTACTGTTGTGCCTGTGCATACTGTATGGGTGACTAGTGTTGCGTTTGTGCACACTGTATGGTATGATTAATGTTAGGGTTGTGCCTATGCATACTGTATGGGTATCACTAGTGTTAGTGTTGCTCATACTGTATGCGGATGATTAGGGTTCTGCTTGTGCATGTTGTATGGTATGATTAACGTTAGTGTTGTACTTGTGCCCACTGTATAGTATGATTAATGTTAGTGTTGTGCTTGTACATACATATTTATTGTGTAATTATTTTTATTAGGGAAAAGGTTTCTCATAAGGTAACAGGCAGGATTGTTGTTTTGGCAGAGGTAGGCGTGGGGTTAAGGTTAGCTGACTAGATTAAAGTGAAGAATGGGGGTGAGATAATAATAACTTTGTTGCTAATCACAATCCTGTATGCTATCATAGAAAAAAAACTTTTCCCAAACAGTACCACTGTTTGAGATTTAATAACACATTTGTATACATTTATACATAGTTTATTTAGTTTTTTTAGCAGGTATATGATTTTGTCTTTGAACCATTTTCAGCCCTGATTTGAATTACTATGGTGAGGACAACTGTGCTTAAGTCATTAACTTCTGTTACAAACACATGAAAGATGTTTTACAGTTTACTGAACAATCATGATACATACATCTGGCAATTATCCATAAATATGAATCACTTTAGCTAGAGTCTACTACTGCATGCCAACTCTGTGCATTTTCTTTAAGCAGGGAATTTTACAATAATGTGGACTGCAGTGATGTTTAAGTTTCCCCTAAAACAGGCTGCTGCAGCAATAAACATATGTGCTGTATGGGTGTAACTAGCATATGAAATGATAACTGTATATAGTGTTAAGATGTTTAACACACCATTGCTGTTAACTGACAAGTAACAATACATAGGTAATAAGCAATTTGTTTACCTTTTACATATTAATGTTTTACATTCTTTAGTCTTCTAGTTTATTATTACAAAAAGGTGTCGATCCAGCATCCAGTGGTTTCCTGTTATTGAAACTTGCATTGTTAGTAACGTAGATACTTGCAGGCTTGACATGGTTGTGACATTGCATTGCTTAATCTGGATTGTGAAATCCCTTGTGTTTAAAAAGTTTCTAATGAGTGTGCTTTCCACAGCTTCCCAAAACAATTTAGGTTTTCTAGACATCATACTTTTTGATGGAATTTTTTTCAGGAATAGGTCACATTTATTCCCCTGATCCCAGACATGATGTAGCTAATAGAAAAATAAGTGCTTTATTGGTTATGCATAAGGTAACGGATTGCTTATATACCTGACTACCTTCTTGGCCTCTGAATTCATATGAGATGTTTCTAACTAGTAATATGGTTTTAATGGGTTGTCAGTGGTTATTTAGTATCTTGAAAGTAAACGTGTTGAACAAAAACTATACTCTTGTCTCAGTTGGTTGGCATTTTGGCCATTTTGTCACATACTGAAGTTCTTTGCTATGTGATGAGTGACTAAATTAAAGATTTTATTTTCTGTTACATCTTACATCTCTTTTAGGGCAAATGCAAAAGCCATCTTAAGTGGACAAATCAGCATATATAATCTCTTTGTCTTGAACCTTCCCACCTTTCTTCTCTGCGCAGTTTCAACCATCTACTTAACCAGGCTTTCTTTGTTTCCGCTAAAGAAACTTCATATTTCTTGAGGAGGTTAATGTAAAATTATTTGGTCCATAAATATTTCAAGTCTGACAATGTAATCTGTCAACTTATTTCCATTCAGGCTCACCCAGTTGTACTGCATCATGTGTCTCCCCACCCATGCACTAGCATTCACTTTCAGATTATTCTACATTTATCTCAACCACATAATTGAAGAAATATTAAAGGACTGTCTGTCCTAATTCTCAGGCATTTCTGAGTCACCCAGGGCACTTCCTCTGACATCCTCTGACTTGGTTCTTGGTCCCCATTATATTTCCTTGCCAATCATAGAGATTCCCCGATTCCTTTTATCCTTCTTCCCTTGAATGTATTTTAACACTGACTCTACTGATAATAATAATTATAACATTAGGGTAAATCATTGCCCTTATATTACTTGAGTCACAGTAGTAGGTACATGAACTAGATAATGCAGGTCTAAATGAAAATCCACCAGCAAAACCCTGTTTAGGACTGTTTCAAATTCTTAAAAACAACTAGAATTGCTATTAAGCATCCAAATATAGGCACTGGAGAGCTCAACAAGTCTTAATCTCATTGGCAGAAGTTGAGACACTTTTAGAACAGAGTAATTCTAACTTTTCATCTTCTTTTATAGACCTGAGCTGTGTGTGTGTGTGTGTGTGTGTGTTTGTGTGTGTGTGTGTGCGCGTGCGAGCATGCGTGCGTGTGTATATAAAATAAATAAATAAATAAATGTATAAAATTCATCTGTGTAAATACTATATACATATATATATATATATATATATATATATATATATATATATATATATAAAATATATATGTGTATGTGTGGGTTCTACTTTAGTAGACCAAATTTACACTTACCCGAATTGCAGATTCCAAAGACAACACTGAACGTTCAGTAAACCGAAACTGAACATTAACGATTTTTTTTTTTTACAGGGAATGGAGACACTTGGCTAACAATGGAAAATTTGCCTTTTTCCCCATGGTAGTGTGATCCTGGAGTTGTTATATTCAGTTATTGGGGTATGGGAGGGTGCAGCCCCCTACCTGAGTGGGTTTGACATACTTTGCTGTCTTATTTTGTTAAATGATGGCCAAGTGTCTTCTTTCCCTGTAAAATCTTTGGTAATGTGATAGTTTGGATTATTACAATTTTGCTGTTGTCATCTCTGTAATCTGCAGGTGTAAATTCGACTCGACCCATATATAGTGTGTGCATATATTTTATATACACATACACACACAGACATTGTTTACATTCTGAACATTTCTTACTTCTCTCCACCTTGTTTATGCATCATTTAATCCTATTTAAATCTTGCAAAACTGTCTTAAAATGTATCCTAGTTTTATTTAGAAAGGTGGGGTTCTTATCAAAACCTTGTCCATCTATGTTAAAAACAGAAAATATACCCCAATGATTCCTCACCTTAGTTTTAATTTCTCTCATTTCAGTACTTGGTTTGATCACCATGGCCTTTTCAAACTTCTTCACATTTAATTTTATCCTGCTATTAATCATACCCTTCCATAAAATAAGGGGGGATTTATTGTGTTTGCACACCAGAATTTCTTTACTTAATCTATCGGTTAGAGTCTGTGGGTACCCTCTTTCCAAAAACATGCATTTTAAATTTAGGAATTCTTCCTATAATTTTTCATTATCCATGTTAATCTTGAAGCTCTAATCATTTGTTCCCTAACCAAATTTATTTTTTGAAAATAAGGGTGACAGCTATTGAAATGTAAAAACCCATTACTATATGTTGCTTTACTGTATACCTCAGAGCCATACTTATACATGTTCATGTCCATATGTCTGTGTGTATATATATATATATATATATATATATATATATATATATACACACACACACACACACACACACACACACACGCGCGCACATACCACACATACAAATAATTAGTAAAAGACAGAAACTTAGTTGTATTATTATTATAAATATGAATTTATCTAATGTTTGCAAAGATCCTGTCTATAACAAAAAATATCCAGAAATCATATATTAAATAATTCATTCTGTTTTAAATACACTATTAAGCACGTATTGTTTTTTTTCCACCAACATATACATAAATTCACAAAAATAGGGGCATGTGTAGCCCCTATTACCACTCCATCTGTTTGTTTATAAAAGTCACCTTCATAAAATAAAAAATATATATATCTCGACAATATGTAAAACACCCCAAATGCGTAAACTATTACAAAATCCAGGAAGAAGTCAGAAATCCACACAAACATTTTATTCATTGAGCGTTTTTGTCTCAAATTAGAAACTTCATCAGAATAACACATAAACAAGCAACCCCACCCTTTATACATTCCCTTAATTACACATTAATGACATCACTTCCTTATTGTACCATAATAAATGTGTCATAAAATTAAATACATATACCATATTGTTAAAACAGTTACAATACATTACATCCTATATTTTGCTTTACATAAAATCCAAATACTTAATAAAAGCAAATTGAAGTCCATACACACAAAAAATTACTACATATAAAATTCTGCTTTTAATTTCAAAATAGAACTGGCACTGTTGTGACCAGGAAATGCTGATGAAGTTTAACATAGGCTTAAACAAAAGTGCTTACAGAGTGTCCTAATTCTTATGAATAAAGTGTGTTTCTACTACCAGCATTGGATTTGAGTGATTCAGCTATTGAAGTTCAGCTCTACCTGCCTTATTTTTGCACTATACAATAAATAGTTTGTCAAGCAGCGAAACCAGGATACTGAGTAGATTTGGTGAACAGTGAATGTTCTGTAGAGAAAATTACACAAATATCTGCATTAAAATGATTAATCAATTTTAAGTTGGAAAAAAAGGATAGCTGTAAGTATCACAGCCATTTCTCCACAAGAAAATAAAGACTGAGAGAGATGTGATAGTTATGAGCTGCATAAAGAGACTGTTTAACTCATGCCTCCAGTTTTATTTTATTTGTATTTGTTCTCCAGGGAATCTTCATGGACCATTTTCAGACTTGACCTGGAGCAGTGGCTGGTTAAATGATTTGTTCAGAGTCATGCTCTTAGACAATGGAGGCTGAGGGTATCTAACCTTGAACTTCTGCAACACATGATGGAACTGCTCATTAATGGCAGTCTAATTATCTAAGCCAACTGCTACACAAAAAGTTGCAAGACAATTAAATCTGTATTGCAGTATGAACAGAAAAAAGTAAGTTCAGATGTCAAGAGTAATTAGTACTGTTAATTTTTCTGGATATTGCACATAATTAGAAATCACATAGGTGTATGGAGTATTGGACAGTTAGAAATGATTCATTAATAAGTGTTTTTCTATATGTCCAGAAGGTCTTCACCTTGATGTTATGATGCTGGACAAGCTGTGTGCAGACTTGAAGAGATGACATCCTCCGTACAGAGTCTGTTTACAATATAATCTGTGCTCCATGCAGTCTTTTTATAAGGAATGTAATGGTACAGTAAACTCTCAGTTAGCCGGACCTCAAGCAACCAGCAAAAAAATATTGGGGAAATACAGTACAATTTTCATGTGTTGCACTTTCTGCCCCCCCCCCCCCCGACACAGAAACATACCTTACATTTTTAGAGTTTTAGAGTTTTTAAAAGGAAGATAGGAATAAATTCCCCCTCTCCCCAACCTGAGAACAAGTGAAACCAAACAAATAGCATGGATACAGTATTAGTCAGGCCTATTTTTAATAGTAACTCTCAAGCAACCAGAAACTACAGTTATCCAGCATCTACAAATCCCATGGGTGCCGGATAACTGAGAGTTTACTTTATCTTTAGCCAGTGGGCTGATGACAGTGATCTACAGATTGTGTGGTAAACCTGATATTCAAATCAGTGCATAAGATGTGCATATCATGTGGTATATTTTTGAGAAAAGTATTGGTCTCAGTTCATTACACTGTGAGGCTACACCACATTGCTTTAGTTTTCCCATGCTACTCTTTAGGCATTTATTAGGGTCTTTTGACTAGATAAATATAAGGAGTCTGATCATAAAATAACCCAAATGGTCTAATGGCCCAGTTAGGTTTGGGACTAAAGAAAAATGATGAACATCTGCAAAGGACAAGTACAGTAGGCTATTCAGGAACTGTGTAGATTGAGGGAGTTTGGAGTGTGGATGTTGCAGGACTCCTGCATTCCCTATGAATTTAGTGGATGCTCAAATCCCAAAAAGAGGGACAATGTTCCTTATTTTTGATAATGAAAGGGTAGATTTTGCATTATATCAGGAAACTAAAGTTGAGGGACTTTCAGAAATTGACATCTCTGAAATGTTATCATAGCTGGAATTGGGGATGGCAGAAAGGGGTTAATGGTAAAATTCATGAAAGGTAATCATAGCTTTGGCAAAGAAACTAACAAAAGTTGAGGATAGCAGGTGCATTATTTGTCTGGGTAATCATAAAGGCAGGAAAGTGCATATAAAAACTGTTAGGCAAGACATAAACAATGTTGCTCTAGTAATTGTAGAGAAATGAGAGGCAGCTGAGATTTAGCAATTACTGATGGGGATTTCAGCAGTATACCCACAGATACATAGCTTTTTAGGAAGAAAGAGTAGAGTGTTATTATAATGAAGAAAACAATTGCTAGTAATGCAAGTTGAATGTTGGCATACTGCATGAAGAAGTGTCCATGGAGGGAAAATATATTTTTCTGATGACAAATACAGTTCAGGTGAGGCAGCTGGTTATGGTAATGGAGTGAAACTCTGACAGAATTGATAACAGGAAAGTGAGGATTTTAGACATGGAGATATATACCCATACCTCATTCCTCCTAAAATTCTAAAGAAGTAGAGTTCAGGACTGTCTTATAATGTGTCATTTAACAACTTACAATAGAAGAGGTGTAGAACAATAAAAACCTTTTGTCAATTAGACTCCAGTGTCTAAAAAGACAATGAATAGGACAGAAAAATGTTGATGGAAGAGTAATAGGGATGAAGTAATTGGAAGAGATGCAACTAATTATTGAAGAACATGAGCGAAAACACAAAGGGAGGTGGTATTAGAAGAAAATATGTAAGAAGTACGAGGTAAAATACCATTCACTGAAGAGGATACACTGGTGGTGCCAAGAGACAGGACACACAGAAGAGACAGGCCAGATACTTAGAACTAGGATAAATGTTCATAGCTACACCCTTACGTGTAAAATGACTGACAACCCACTGGCAACATATTTTCCCAGTCTAATCGTTCTGTATGATACATGTCAGTTATGGTTCTTTGAGAACATTTCTGTATACCTTAGGAAATGAGGACAATAGAAATTAAGCTAATTTAACTTTTCAGTGTGATATGAGTTTGACCCTTGGTCTTAGTTTTATGAGATAACATATACTTAAAAACGTTTCCTTCAGAGTAACTAAAAGTGAGCACAGATTTAGTAAATGGCAGCAAATGCACAATTTTATGATGATTTTACTCTGAATCTAGTAAATGGCAGCAAATGCACAATTTTATGATGATTTTACTCTGAATCTAAATGCTAATTATCTCAGAAAGTTAACAGAAATCTCTTTATCTTTTATTCATGTTAAGAGGAGTTATTATCACATAAGATAAAATAGTCTAAATGCAACTACCATCAGCTTTGCAGTCAGAAAAAAACATACTATTCCAAAAATGTTGACAGTATAACAAACCTGTGTTCTTTATTTGTGTCCCTAGTGCTCTTCTTCATAGGTATCAGTTAGAACTTTGGCTGACATATCAGCCGTCATTTTTTCTGCTAAATCACAGCCTTTACAACATACCAAATGCACACAATGGTCATAGATTCTTAGCTACTATCTTATTCTCTTGGTAGTTCATGCCTTTTTCATAACACCTTACTCCACTGTTACCATATATTGCAGCAGTCATTGCATTTTCTTTTAACTAAACCATCAAGAATGCATGTTATGACAAACTCACAAATTTCAGTTATATATTTTTTTCCTTTTATGCATTTAACTAATCTTTTTGCACATCTCTTTTCATTGTCATTTACTTCCTGTTTAAGTATGAAGAGTATTTCACTTGAGTTATCATCTCTGCTAAATGAAAACTGGCCTAAGGGTAACATGCTGGGAGCATATATATAGTTTTATGGAAGGCCATAATGTGACGACATGTTCAGCATCTGAGCAGCACACTTGAGCCCCCACCATCATCTCACAAATGACTGTCACATTTTCTTTTTGCCAGTGAGAAAAAAAAATGACAAACTACTTTTCGTATTACAAATGATTAATAAAATATTGTTTGAGATAGTGACATAACTTGAGAAAAATGGACTCCTGTTAGTATGAAAGCTTAAAATAACTCTATGGCCTAGGTTGGTCCAATAGAAGGAATTGCATCACCTCTTTTTTTTCCAATATCTCTGTGTTTGGTGTCTTCAGAGAAGAGATAATGAGACTTTAAGTTGAATTGCAGGTAGAAAATGTGAGTTGGGGTAGCTAGGGTGGGACAAATGGAGCAGCTGTACCAGTTACAAGGTGTTAGGCTGCAGGACTAGCATAAGCTGATGGGGTGTTATAGCAGTATCTGCTTTCAGAAGTGAATGGTGATCCTGTCTATGTTGTCACAGCTGACATGTTTCATATGTGGTATTGTAATTGTAACAGTAACACCTTTTTTCAGTCCTTAGTGTTGATGTGAGCTTGCCAGATGGTATTTGCAGCAGACACAAGATAAGATAACTAGGATTCTGTTTAGAGAAAATAGAGAGAGAATATATGGAATTATTTTTGGTGACAGAAACAAATGTAGTCCAGCTGAACCATATGAAGCTGACACAAACAAAAGTATGTGGCAGAGTTTTAATGTAGAAAGAATAATGCAGAACAAATGGATAGTCCTGAACAAGATAGGTGGCATTCTGAAGAGTCAGTGCAGGGTTGAGGATGTGGCTGTTTACGTGATTTCACATCATATTCTCTTTTTCCTGCATTGTTCCTTTTTAACTAGAAACTCTGTGTATAACCATCTAATTGTGTTTGAGCCATAGGTGCCAATAAATTAACCTCAAGAGCAAAGACGTAGAAGAGAATCTTGACATCTATGTTGAGAACAGTTAGTAAGGGTTATGATTGGTGAGACCTGATCATTATTTGTAGTGCATGCAGCAACAAAGCTTTTGATGTTAGAAATGTGCTTAACAATCTTGTCTTGGTCCTCTTTTTGGGAGGTAACTGTGGTGTTCCATGTACATCATAGGAATTATAAACAAAGCAATGCATTTTGTTTTGTTTTGAAAGCTTGCTATGTGAGCTGTCTTGTGAGAAATGATGAAATTGATATATAAGGACTTCTTTTCTGTAAACAAAACTATTAAGAGTTGCTGGCTGCAGCATATATTATGTTTATTGCTTTACTGTATTTCAGTAAAACTTATTTAAACAAAAAACATACTCAAACAGTTGGCAGAAATCATTTTTATTACTACATTTTAATAGAAATGTACTTTGTTTCACTTGCATTGTTTGCAATCTGCACTGCATGCTTTATTACATAGTACTTATTTATTACAAAAAAAATAAATAAAATGATGGTTGCTACTGTATTTAAATTTAAGGTGGTCAGCAGCGTAGGTGATTAACATCACATCACAACCAATGAACATCACAACAAACTTAATGTAGTACAGTGGGATAAACTTTAGTTTTGATGGAAAAGAATGAAGTTGTAAAGACAGTTTGCTAACACTGCTGAAATCATTTTTTTCAAAGCTGAACAGGGTTACATACCATTATTTTTTTTCTTTTGCATCCCATTTTTACTTTTTTGCCATCTGCACATTACTCTATCGGTGTGATTCAATACACTCTGTGTAGGCTTCCCGTGAAGACTACATGGAGTTTACATGTTTGCGTGGTGAGCAGCAGCAGTGATTACATAGTTATACCATGCCCCATGTTTAGACATAAACAAGAGCAGTTTCATGACCAGCAACAGTTTTGTTGGCCAGGAAAGCATATATAGCAACACAAATAGCAAACTTGTTTGCAGTAGAGCAATCTAGGTTAGCAGGTTTGTGCAGAATGCAACAATGACTATCAGAGTTTATCATGTAGTAATGTATATGGTCCAAAGACAGTAGAGGACAGTGTATGCAGTGCAGAGTATTGTGGACTCCCATTCCAGGCATTCTGTACAAGTTGTGTAAATGATCTGTAAGGGTACATGGACTGCCTTTTAAAATAAACAGTCAAAGGAAGTGTGTGTATGAATTGCAGGGATGAGCACAGGGAAAGAGGACAGGTGAAACATAATGTACAGAAGATGAGGGCATGTAAGTGGAAGAAAGTTGTAACATGAACACTAAGCACATATCAACATGGTACAGTTATGAATGCACAGTAAAAATATATATTATATGACTGTCAGACAAGGTAACATAACAATGGAAAAGATGTCTTCGTGAGATAAGCATCCTAACATGAATCTATCAGGGATTCTATATACAACTGGGGTTCACTGCATACGTGAAGCTGTGCAAACTGATTTGCCTGAATATTAGTGTAATGTCAGCAGAGGTCTCCAACAAGTTGAACACAGTTACAGGCTCATGGACCACAATAAAAGAAGAATGCACAGTCAGTATCAGAATAATATCACCATTAATCCCATGTCTTAGACACAACATATGTGATTCTGAGTGATCATAGATGGTTCTGCATGAACACACTTGTATAACTATTATGACATGTCAGCAATATATGAGGGTAATCAAGCACACTGTCCTGACACATTAACATCTATTGGAGGTGTTAGGAGGGACACTTCTATACCTGTGTATGACATTATGATAACTACAGGCTAGTTGATTGGTGTGGATGGCATATATATATATATATATATATATATATATATATATATATATATATATATATATATATATGGCACAATCCACACTGTCATCAATGTTGTCAAACAGCTATGTAAGTACTGTGTGTATCACCGTAACGGGTATCACAGGGTGTTCCACACAATCAGACAGTAATGTTTATACAACAAAATAATAAGATATGACCAATAAGATGTGTGATAGCTCACTGTGGCAAAGGTGTTAAACTTCGCTTACACATCACTGGAAGATATGTAGGGAGATGCATGAAAAAGGGTGCACTGTACTCAGTTATTGGTCTAATATAGGCTGTGAACTATGGCGGTATTCTGTCCTTTCATGTGGATGTCCTGCACATACTAAGTAGTTGTGTTGCATACAAGGGAGTACTCACCACTGTGAAAACATTCTGGTGGACGTTTTACATGCCATCTCTCCCAGGACACAGGTCACATACCAGTCAGTCTGCTTATAGGGTGTAATGTCTATGTTATCCTTGGTTTGACATTTGTTTTCATAATGTAACAAATCTCACCATGTTTTGTTTCATCTCGTGTACTGTCATAGCTGTGGCAGTAATCTTTGGTTTATGTTGATACTGCCTGTATTATACTAATACCATAGATGGAATCAATGATTGCTTACAATCTCTAGTCCTCCAGACAGCTGTTTGGACACAGGATGCGTATGTCATTCTTGACATCTGTGACTTAAATAATGGACAGGAAAGGGCCAAGCAGACAACCCTGATATATGGACCTGATCACTGGACCAGAGATACACATTACTTCACACATTTCAACATATTTAGATGCCATGAATGTGATCCAGTGGTCTATCTACTTGATGGTATAAGCATTTATGGCCACATCTGACAGAGTGTGTTGAGTGAATACCTCAGTGTTGCTTTGTGTCAAATGACTAGTCCAGGTCAAGTTACAAAGGATGATAGTATTCTCATTATGCATGCCTTTGATGACCTCTGTCAGGACATCTAACAGCTGTAAAAGACACGAATTTAGCATTAACAACTCATACTTGTCTGTTGCACACAGCTGTGAAATTTCTAGTGTCCATATAGAAAAGGTCCATGATTTCTCAGCAAGAAAACCCAAGACCTACAAACTGTGCTATGATGTATGTGGATAGACTGTAATCTGTATAGTATAGGATAAGGGGACTAGTGCCTGGCCTACAGGCCATTCTATGACATTGCTCTGATGGAAATACTGCACATCTGCAAATCAGTTATAGCTGATGACATCAGCAGTGTCTGGTGAGGAGAAAATGTTAATAGCAGTGCCCCACATGTTTGTGTAAAATGCTCTCTCTAGTGTCATGCAAGTGCACAAATACACACATACCAGTTTACTGCAATGAGAACAGAACCCCTACCTATTTAAGTGCATCTACTACAGAACTTTGTTTTAAGACAAGCAGCACAGTGCAAATCTGACATGGAGAGTGTCAGACAACATTTTATAGCTGATGACATCAGCAGTGTCTGGTGATGAGAAAACTGCTAATAGCAGTGTTCAACATGCTGGTGTAAAATGCTCTCTCTAATGTCAAGCAAATGCACAGACACACACCCACTCGCACCCTACCAGTTGACTGTAGTAAGAACAGAACCCCTACCGTTCTAAATACACAGACTACAGAATGCTGTATTTAAGGCAAGCGCCACAGCTCAAGTCTGACTTGGTGAGTGTCAGACTACAGGTTGTAGCTGATGACATCAGCAGTGTCTGGTGAGGAGAAAATGCTGATAGCAGTGTCCCATATGCTGGTGTACAATGCTTTCTCTAATGTCAAACAAATGCATGCACACGCACATACACAGTTGATTACAGTGAGATTAGAACTCATACCTAAATACACAGAGGAAACAGTACTTTATGCAAGTGCCACAGCATGAATCTGACTTTTACAAGGCTGCAAGACAACTTATAGTGGATGGAATCAGCAGTGGATGTTAGAGTGAAAATGTTGGGAAGCCAGCATGCAGTGGATGTGTATGCATGTGCAAGTGTCAAAATATTAGAAGTTCATGGGACTGAGTGTTAACTGCAAGATACACATTTGTGCTGTACTGACTAGACACAGAAACACGCACCTCCCAGTTGACTGCAATGAGAACAGAACCCTCACTTAAGTACACAGACTGGAGGACACAGTACTTTTACACTAGCACCACAGCACAAGTCTGACTTTTACAAGGCAGCAGGACAACTTATAGTGGATAACATCAGCAGTGTATGTTAGAGTGAAGATGTTGGGAGACCAGCATGAAATGTGTATGTAGGCATGTTCATCTGTCAAGATATTTCAAGTTCTGCATGTTATCAGATTGATGAGTGTGCAATGTGTATTATGTGGTGGTTGTGTTCTAATGTACATTTGTCCACATTACTACAAGTATTTGAAAATCTGAATGTGTATTGTCATTCTAAAGATATGCATAGTATATCATACAGAATGTATTATTAATTTATGTAGTGTAGTTGATATATTTGTGAACAAGTACTGAGAGACCAGGGTTGCACTTCATGGGGGAGGTAAGACATGCTTCATTATAAATGTGTGACATTTTCTTAGATAGGGCCGAAATTTTTTATGTTACCCCATGTAGTTTCATGGCATGAAGACTAAATGGACAGTAAACAAATGTAATGCATGCTATTATTTACTTTGCATATCTCAATGGTGAGCAGTGCGTTTGCGCTATAGTTGGCAAAGTGTTTGCTTATGCGAGATACATATTTCTACTACTTTCCCTTCTTGTGCATAATTAAGTAGTGCACAAACCTGATGAATTTGCTAAAATTATGAAAGTTAGTACTGAGTGTATGAAACACCCCTGCTGCTTAGTTGACTTTGTGGCAGCAGGAATAAATGCATTAACATGGATACTGTGTTTTTGGCTTTAGAGAGTGCAGCTTTTACCTGCGTAGTTGTGATTACAGGGACTCTCCATTCTTCCTGTATAGATATGGGCCCTTTAGGGGATGGGGGGGTAAAGTTAGCACTGAACATATCTGCAAGGATGTTGGCAATATCAGTTGGTTCTGTAATTTTCGTGCCATTGTGCTGTAACTCAGAGCAGATCAGGATGTTGCCATCGAGATTCTTGACATAGCTATACAATGCTTTGTGGTTGTCCTTAGAATTAGTGGCAATTTTGTTTTTGTTACTAGCTTTGGATGATCTTATAAGGGATCTCAGCTTCTTACTGAGGTTGACCTGGGAGCTCCTCCACTCATGGGATTTTACTCTCTTTTGCAACAGCTTCTTCCTTCTTTTGTACAGTTTGTTTATGGCAGGGGACCACCAGATTGGCTTCCTTTTTCTGGAGGATAGCATCTTTGTTCTGTTTGGAATAGCACTATCCATGCATTTGTGTAAGTGCTTATAGAGTGCATTTGTGTAGGATTTGGCAGTTATAACTGTATTGTCTATCTTCATGGGTGTCATGAAGTTCACCACTTCTGTCTTAAGAAGCATGAAGTTGGCTTTGGAGAAATTTTTTACCATGGTTTCCTTAATGGAGGGTGGGGGCGGGACGTGGATTTCCCCTCTACTCGACATTCATTAGACCCATTATAGAGTACAACGCCCCTTTTGGACTGTACCTCAAAAGACATTTGCAGCAGCTGGAAAGTCCCCAGAAGTACCTCACAAAGAGGATTACTGTCCTCAAACAAATGCCTTATACTGACCGTCTCAAAAAACTCCAGCTTTATTCCGTAGCATATCGCCTACTCTGAGGTGATCTCTGCCTAACATATACAGCTATGTCAAACACAGAGCTGCTGGACATGCTACACATAAAGAAATCCCATTCCCTCTGAGCTACACACTCTAGGGAGTTAAACCTTGTCACCACAATAAACAGGACATGCTGGAGGGATAGATTCCTGTCCCAGAGACTTCCCATACTGTGGAACAGGCTACTCATCTATGTCAAGCAAAGTTCTTCATTAGCACTCTTCAAGAAAAATCTTGATGAGTGGATGGGAAATAGGAAATACACCTTGGGGATCACTTCTGTGTCTCTGCTCAGAAAAATAACTTTCTTGGGTGGCATAAGCCAGGGAACCTTGTTGGATAGGCTTACATAGGCCCTTGGGCTGATAGCCTAGTACCTACCTATGAACCTATGAACACATTCCTTTTCCAGCCCAGATGATAGAGGGTTTGAATCCAGGTGTATGTAATACTTTTAAATAAAATAAATGAAAATATGTACAGAATATAAGCTTAATTTGGACCACAAAGAGGAGTGCTGACAATTCAATCATGTTGTATAGCCAATTGAACCAAAATAAGTGCATCAAGAAGCTGTGTGTGAAATAGAAATCTATGTATGGAATGATATTTTTTTTTGTGGGACAAGTGCCCATTTTTTACTTCAGTAAGAGCGGAATGCTGGGTAAGTTATTTTGTATTTTTGGGTCAAGTAAGTTGGGTAGGTGAGGAAGCAAATGCAAATAAACAGGACAAACAAGACAAGACAGGGATGGTGAGAGACACAAGGTTGGGGGTACAATTGATTGGGGTGAGAGGGGGAACAATGGGGTCAATGAGTATCTAGTCCTTACCCGCAGAACTGTTGTCTCTGTTCCCTTACATCTTTAGCTGCTGGAGGGCTTGACATCTTCTCTTCCTACAGATCATGAGGGAGGGCAGTGTCTCCATCTTCTGTAGGAATAAACTAATGGTGTGGTGCTTGACCATATCCACCAACTGTGGCATCTCCTGGCAGGTGATAAAATCTCCAGTTCTGTTAGTACTCCTGGAGGGCACCAGAGCACCAGCTGCTGGGGTAGTTCTACCTGTGGATGCAGGTAGCGCAAGGGCAACAGAGGCAGTACTGCCAGGTAGAGTCCCAGATGTACTGCTGGAACCGTTGGAGAGGGGGCAGACTCACCCACTAGAGTTGGCCTACCTTGCTGTGTTGTGAAGCATTTAGTGATTTATTACAGATGGATGACATGGAGATATGTTGATGACACATAATAGAAAATAAAAAAAAAAAGAGATAAGGACTAGGGAGAGAGAAAAAAGAGAGAAAAGTATTTTATTTAAGTATATGTCCTAACAACTACAAGTTATAATTACGGATTGGTCAAAGTAATCCTTGCAATGTGCATACATTGCACATATGCTTGGTCCAGTTACACATATTACAGTTAACAACAGGGCCTTTAAACCACTTGTATAAAATTTAATTTATGTAATGTTATTAAATAAATGCAGTATTGTATAATTGTTACTCATGGTGTTTGAACCCACAACCTCTGACTACTACTAAATCCTAAAGTTGCTTTGTGCTACAAATTTATGCATATATACTTGCTTTCACAGTTAGGATGTGCAAACTCATTTTGCTACTACTGTATGGAAAACAAAAAAATGTATCTTTAACTTTTAAAGCTACAATAGTCTCTCCAAATAATTAGCATGTGCTTGTCGATTCAACTCAATTTCAGGATTAGTTGTGAAAAAAAAGAAAAGAAAACAACAGAAGAGCATTATGCATACCAGTCTTGCCTATATTTAATTTTTAATTTTCTATGCATTATAAAATCTCTTTATTAGGATACTTACACAACTGTGGGTTGTCACTATTCAGAAACTCATCCAACCACTGGTTGAGTGTATCCCTCTTGCACATTTTTAGGTAATTGAAATGATGCCTACACTATTCTCCAGTGCGTGGGATGCTGGTCGCACTAGACACAGCCTTGGCCATACTATTTCAAGCCTCAGACTTGTACTGTGAGCCAGAATAGTCTCATTACAGAAGCCTTTGGCTGTGGCACTTTACCAGGAATCCAGTAAATAATCTGGACTCCCAAACACCCCACTTCTGCACCCTAATTTGGGTACCTTCCTCTCTAACACCAGGTATATCTAATCCCAAAAGTAAAGCAATGGCAAATTATGATTTCCTGACAGTTCCTGTTATCACATTTACTGGTAGGACACAGACCCCAGAAACAATGCCAACCTTGTTTAAGTGATGTTAAGTGGACAGAAACAGTGCCAAGCAAGGAGGAAAGCAATTTTTGAAACTGGGAGGTTAATCTGATACTTGACAGTTTGAGGATTATCTGCTGCTGTAACTGTTAGGTGATTTAATTTTGCAGACAAACACTGGATGCATAAATGCGATGACCTGACACATTTTGGTTTGGCTTTATAGACTGATAAAATTGATTCTGACAGTGTGGGATTCAAACCTGTGCATAAGGAACAAAACATTTTCTTCCACAGTGGTGATTTTCCATATTTGCCACAGAAGAAGTGCTTCTCAAACATAGTCATGAATCATTCATAAATACAGATGACAGTTTGATGTGTTAACCATATATATCTGTGACTTGACAAGGTTCTTCTATATAGATTAATTGTGTATGTGTCTTATTTAAGTGGGAAAGCAGTCCAAGTTCAGATTGCAGAATTATACTTATAGAAGCATAGTAGACAGTATACTCTCAGTCACACATCTGAACCTTCAAAACACAGTAAGGGTGTTTTATCCCTCATACATATAATTCATATCAGTTCCACAATTTATAATTATGTATGAAGTGTTATAAGTGATATTTAATATAATGCCAAATGGAACAACAGTAAAAATGTCTGGAATTTCCTGTATTAGAACCCAAGACCGTGTGTATGGCAGCCCTACACATACATCTGTTGCCATAGGAATACTGAAATAACACTTGTATGTTTTCCTGTTCAGGACTGTAAATTGGGTCACAACAGTAAAAATATTTTGCACATCCTGTATTAGAACCCTGGACCATCTGTATTACAGCCATACACTTACACCTGCTGCCACAAAAATGGTTATATAACAGTTGCAGAATTCCCTGTTCATTCAGTCCTGTGTGTTAACTGCTACACAATGCCACTTAGCATGTGTGTGTGTGTGGTGCACAACATCATTAATAGAATGTATCCATTTTAAATTGCTGACTTTCTGCATCATGTCTGCAGGTGTTCAGTGGCTGCAGGTGTTGGGGAAGCTTGCTAAATGCTGTGTAACTTTGCTTAACGGTGTTGCACAATGGAAAGCGAAAACTGTAACAAGGTGTCATAGGTTTAGAGGAGGTAACTAGATGATTGGCCCTAGGACCTTTATAAGACTGGCCATGTTATAGCCTTGTTCCCTTATTGATCAGGTTGTATGATCTATATTTGCAATGTGAGTCTATGATCAGCACCAACTGCCCTTATCCAAGTGGGACGTAGGTGACACCACTGGGGTAAATTTATAGTCTCCCATCCAGTTATCTGAGTTATGCTTAAATAGGGTCATTGAGAAGCTTTGGTTTATGTGACTTGGGAGTGTGTTCTAGAGGAGTGGCAATCTCCTGGAGACATATCTGTCATTGCATGTCCTGTTAATGTCATAGGCTAGGTTAAAATCCATAGAGTGAGTGAATCTTGTCCCATTTCACTTGTGGATGTGCAGCATTTAAATTAGGGCAGGGTCCATGAATGATCTGTAGGCCAGGCACAAGTCACCTCTTAGCAGCCTGTAAGATAAAGAATACAATGACAGGGCCTTCAGTCTGGCCATGTAGGTCATGTGTTGAAGGCCTTGAATTTTCTTTGTGAGAAGCCTCTGAGGTCTGTCCAGCTGCTGCAGGTGTCTGGTGAGGTACATACAGAAAGAAGCACTGTGCTCTATTAGTGGTCTGATGAATGAGTACAAGGCAGGGGAGTTATAACATCCATTGCTCTGGATGCGATGCCCTTACTTATGAGATGTGCAACATAGAAGGCCTTTCTTACAACTGTGGACACATTGTGATCAAAGTTAAGGCTGCTATCAAGCCTATTGGCAACCTGCTTCAATGACCCAGTCCTGGTGTTGTCCTTCAGTGTTATGATTTTTTTAAAACTGTTGTTATGCAACTGCTAACAACTAAAGGTGGTTACCCTGGTTTTTAACTACCGAACTGAACTCAAGCCACCTCACTATCCAAAGCAAAGCTGTCTTCCGCAAAACACACACACTATGGCCTCCATTGAGAAAAATAAAAAAACACACTGTCACCTAAAGTAATTAATGAAGGTCACTCTAATGGAATATCTGCTCTGCAGTCATAATGTGTTAAACCAGTACCTGCACACCACTGAGCTGGTCTCTACACTCCTACCCCATCTTACTTAGTCTACCTAGCCTATCTCTGTCTGTAATATTTGTTATACTTACCTTAGGTCCTTACAGCTACTCTATTACTTTCCCCAGTTGTTTCTACCCCACATGTTACCCCATATCCTAAACCTCATTGGCTTTAATTTCCAGATAAGCTGCACCTGTGAAATCAAAGCAGACTTTTGACCACAGACATCTCTGCTTTCCTGCTTTCCTGTCTCCATTTTACAGGCCTCACTTCACTTGATTCTTTTTATCCTCTAACTGTTCAAGATGCTACTATATCCATCTGCTCAAGACTTAATGTATTGCTGGTAGAGTGTCATTGCAGTCAGCTGTTATCTGGGCCAGCCCACTCCGTTTGCCTTCACTTCGCTCAGGCTCACTCCGCTCCCCTACCCTAACTCCAATTTCCACCCATCCCACTACTCATACATTTTTTTGAATAAAACAATCCCCCTAATCACAACCCTGCTATCTCTCCACTCCCTCTTACCAACAAATCCACCCCACCCACTAGAATCCAACCCATTAATTACAAATACTCAAGGGCTCTGCTTAAATATCATTGCTTAAACTCCCCTACCATATATAACTTAAACACTCCATCCTGCCATAATTCCATCACAACTCATTTTGAACTACAAATTATACTACACACTCCCTTTCTCAACTACTGTAACAAATCTTACCTAGAACAAGATGTTAACCTTACACTGCACAATTATCCTAACTCTTACTTTTTTAGCTCAGCTAACCTCCTACCATATTGATCTCAACATTATATCACAATCCCATTCTCCCTCATTTCCCTATCTCTGTCTATGAAACCCACCATACTTATTATATCCCCAACAATCTTTAATTGTTCACACATTGATCTAGCCACATTTAAACTACTTCATCGACTATCTTACACACATATATCTCTTCAATATGACAAATGTATATCAAAATACCTAAAAGTATTCCTTGCGACATCCTAACTTATTCTTAGTGGGGACGTAGACCCAAATGCCGGCCCTGTAATCAAGCCTAATACTCTCACCACCCAACAACAGAATATGCTAAACCTCTCCAGGAAAGGAACTGATTTGTTTATAATAAATCTAAATATAAGAAGCATCCTGAATAAAATACAAGAACTACGCACCGTCCTTTCATTATACCCTCTGGATGTCATTCTTATCACTGAGACCTGGCTTAAACCAGAAATCAGTGACAATTAAATAGTTCACCCAGGGTACAACATATACAGGCAAGATGGAACATCCAAAAGAGGTGGAGGCATTGCTTTAATATTCAAAAATAACCTTATAGTTGAAATGATTGAGCACAACCCTCCAACTCTCAGTAATATAGAGATACTGTTCACCATAATAAAAATCAACTAAAAAAAAACTAAAATATAATCAGATCCTATATTCCCCCTGCTAATAATATCAACACACTAGACTTTATCCTGCAATGGACAACAAAAACACTCTCCCAGAAGACTATCATAGTGTGTGACTTCAATATCAATTGGTCCTCCTGTAACTCCCTGCATCATACTGACCATATTAACCTCCATGGCTTCACTCAAATAATCAAAACTACAACTAGGGTATACAAAGCATCAAAAAAGGAGCCCATCCTCAACTGGATTGTTACTAACTGACCCATACTATCATGTCACTCTGGTAGCCTCCCAGACTCTGTTAGTGACTACCTCCTAACATTTGTTCTCCAGTATCAAGTAAATCCAATAAAAACTGCCTCTTTCTAACAAATTTGATATACAAAGAACTTCAAATCTCAGGACTTTGTGTCCACTCTCCAACTCTGTAATTGGAATCCACTGAAATTCCTCTCCCTAGACAGTGCAGTAGAATATTTCAACACTGCCTTCCTAACCATCCTAAATAATATGGCCCCAACTAGAACAGTAAGAAAAAAGTCCAGCTATGCCCTTTGGCTTACCAAAGAGAAAAGATCACTTGTAAAAGAAAGAGGTAAAGCCTTGGAAACTTGTGTCTAATAAAACTGCAGCGAATAAGCAGAAATCCATTGAACTACGAAATCTAAAAAGCAAATTAGACTTGACAAAAAATCACTACACTGTTATACACTCTAACCACAAAAAGAACCCACACAAATGTTGGTCTGCTATTAATAAAATTCTGCAACCAGGCTGAACTAGCACACCTTCCCCATCCACTATTAACTCTACTGACAATATTGCCACCCAGTTTAACAAATATTTCACTGAATCCATAACAGCCTTCAGTAATAATAACTGCCCCAAACCACCGCCAAATCTCTCTTCCTTAAATAATAAACCAACCACTTTTCCCTGCAAACAGTCCCAGCAAGTACTATATATAAATATATTAATAAACTTAAACCTGCAACCCTTGCAGCAGACAAACTGCCTGCTGAATACTTCAAAACTGCAGCCGAAGCCATAGCATACCCAGTCTCTTTACTAATTAATTGCCCATCTCTGAACAATATATCCCTGCTCTCTGGAAAATATCATGCATAATGCCATTGCACAAAGGTGGAAACTCAATTGAACTATCAAATTACCAGCTCTTTGCTATCCTATCACCTTTATGAAAAATTCTGGAAAAGTGCATACATACTGAAATCCTACACCATCTCTTATCCAAAAAAGCTTCTAGCAAATGCCCAATATGGATTCCCTCCTAATAACAGCACTAGCACATCTCTTATGAGCTTTACCAACACTATTACTCAACACCAGAATGAAGGCGACCTACTATCTTCTACCTTTCTAGACATCTGGAAAGCTTTTGATACTGTTTCTCATAATAAACTCTTAACTGTACTATCTGAACTCAATCTAAACTTTTCCACTCTTGCATGGTTCAAGGACTACTTATCAAATTGCAGACAAGCCGTAAAATGGAAAAATAACCTATTCCCTCTTCTACTTGTTACTTTAGGAGTGCCACACGGGTCTGTCCTTGGTCCCCTTCTCCAATTTGATAACCAACAACCTTCATACTGCTAGTCTACATACTGTATTGGTCCAATATGCAGATGATTCAACCCTAATCCGTTCTGTCCTAACCCTCCAACAACTTCAAAAAATAACTCAGGAATCTTTTTCTGCACTTGAAACTTGGCTATCAGATGCACATCTTATACTCAACCCAAACAAATCTATGCTGATGCTATTTCATCCAACAAAACCACAGACCTGATCCCTTCATTTTTAAAATAATTTCAAGAAACAAAACCCGTATTACACCAGTCCCCCAAATCAAACTTCTAGGTGTTATAATAGATTAAAACATGAATTTTGACTGACATATTGCCCAAATAATAAAGTTCACAGAAAACTTGGAACTCTATACAGATCCAAAAAAATACCTTTCCAATAACACTGAAACCATTATTGCTAGAACCCACCTAGTCTCCACACTTCTCTATGAATCCTCCATATTCATTAATCTCAACAAATCTGACTAAGCCAAAATAAATAACCGTTACAACAAAATAGCAAAGTTTGCAACTTTTTTTAGACTTCAGGACTCATCACTGCCAAGCCCTTAAACAACTATCTTGACTAGAACTACCCAACCTGCTCACTGTTAACCAACTCATTATGGCCCATCAAATATTCTACCAGCTTGAAAAAAAAAACAGCTCTACAAGGCCTATTAAACCAATACTCAAGTAAATGATTACAATGATTCAGTAATAAATCAATAATGGATGTAACCAGAAGCAAAAATAGCTCGGGGGACTCCCTATTCTCTAACTATATTGCAAAATTCTGGAACACCATACCCCTTAACATATGAACTACAACCAATAAAGCCAACTTTGAAAACTTTCTCAAATCCCATTTAGCTAGCTCATGGATATGCACCTGTTCTGACCCAGGCCAAACTACTTATACAATGCATACAGACATTTTTGAAATAGTGTGCCCCACACAGAAAGGCATACCTAGGGTGTTATTCACATAAGGCTAACATTATCACTTGTGTCTAATAATAGTGTCTTTTTTCACTGTAGTATGTACACTATCTTATTATATTTCACTACCCTAAAATCAAATCCTGTAATTGCATATGACATCCACTTCATATTGTATTAAGTGAAACACTTCTTGTGTTCACTTACTTTGTCTGAAAATTAAGCTATGTTACTCTAGATTAGGTCTGTCTTGGCTTTTTCACTTTTATTTTTTATTCTTTCTTATCTCATAGTGTTATCACCATCACTTGTGTATTTGAATGTATCTTGGTCCATTGTGTAATGTGCTGTATATTACTCTATATATCTAGAGCTAAATGTTGTTTGTTTGTCTTTCGACTTTTCTTGGTTAGGGGTCGCCACAGCGGAACTCTGGTCTGCTAATGATTGACAGTAGATTTTTACAGTGCTGAGTTGCCAGCTCAATTCCCAACCTTCAACGAAGGCATGCACATTCATGCATGTCTTTCAGAATGCCACTTGACCATGGGAAGGACATACAGACTCCACACAGAAGGCATTCCCCGCACTCCAGCCAAGAATTGAAAGGGAAAACCTCTTACTGTGAGGCAACAATGCTACCGCTGCACCACCGCGGATCTACAGCTAAATGTAACCACTGCAAATTGTGTATGACAACAATTTTATAATATATTAAGAGAAGCTTTTTATTGTACACCTACTGTGATGCATTCTTTCTATTTTTATAATTTTGTGCTGCCAATAATAACTTTTCTCCCTGGGCCTCCACTGAAAATGGGCAGCCTGCCCGGTTGGACTTTCCAAGTAAACAAATGTAACATAAATAAATAAAATAAATAAATAAATATGTTGTCAAATGTCTTGCCACAGGGTTTGAGCTAAGGGGGTACTGTTAATATTGTAATTTACAGGGACTTCACCTTTGCCAAAAGGGATGATAAAGCATTTTTTGCATTTAGTTTAAGTCTGTTGCTTTGGCACCAGTCATTTGTCTATGTAAGCCCTTTTTGTAGTATGTCAACATAATTGGGAGACACATTGATTGCATCCAGTTTGCAGTCATCAATGAACTTGGTAAGCCACAAGCCATCAGTTTTAACCTGGACTTCTGAGATATAGATTCTAAACAGTAGACGGCCTAGCACAGATCCTTGTGGTATACCACTGGTGAATGGTCTGCTGGTAGAGATGGAACCCCCAACTTTGACTATACGCATTCTGTTGGTGAGCCAGTTGGCTACCAATCTAGTGACATATGGGTTAATTCCCAGCTGGGTGACTTTCTCAATGATGCTGGGTGGAGAATTGTATCAAAAGCCTTGACTAAGTCAAGATATGGCTGTATGTATTGTTTTGCCTTCACCCAGGACTTTGGTGACATTCTTGAGGAAGTCAACCAGGTTTAATAAACATGATCTATCCTTAACAAAGCCAAATTGGGTCGGATTAAGAATTTGAAGGTCATCTATGTCTTTGTCGATAAGGTCAATGATGATTCTCTCCATGGTCTTGCAGATAAGGATGGTTAGGCTTATAGGTCTATAGTTCCCAGGGTTGGTGGATGGACCCCCTATGTGCAAGAGAATTACTGTTGCTGTTTTCCACTCTGCTGGGACAAAGCCAGTAATTAGACTGTGGTTGAAGAGATTGCCAAATGGCTCTACTAAGTCCTGTTTTAGACCATTTTGTAGGCAGCCTGGGATGTTATCCAGTCCTACACAGGTTGTGTTTTTGGCCGTGGAGAGTGCAGTCATGACCTGATCTTTGGAGATACTAGGTAGATAACTGTTGATGGGTATGCTTTGTGGTATGCCTGGTGGGGACAGGGGGGTGAAGTTTGCACCAAATCTGTCTGCTAGCAGGTTGTTGATGTCCTCAGGGTCAGTATTAGTGGTACTGTCCACAAACAGTTTGGCACAAAGCTGGGGCTTCCTTTTAGATTTCTGATGAAGCTAGAGAATGCCTTGTGATTATCCTTAGTTAGGGATGCTACTTTAGCTTTGTATTTGATTTTAGAGGACATTACAAGATATCTAATTTACTTGTTCAAGCTGTGGAGGGTGTCCTTCCTCTGCTGAGATAGTTCCCTCTTGCTCTTGGACATTAGTTTGTTCTTCTTGTTGTCTTACCTATTAATGCTTGATGTCCACCAGGGTGCTTGTTTTTTGTGAGGACCTTGTTTTGATCCTTTCAGGTACAGCTGAGTCTACATTTGTATAGGTGTTTATACAGGTCATTTGTGTACACCTCTGTATAAGAGTCATTGTTGACAGTGGTAGTAGGGGGTTAAAACTTATTATGTCATTGCTTAGGAGGCTATAGTTTGCTTTGGTGAAATGTTTCATCCTTTTTGCTCTTGAATGGGGGTCAGATATGAATGTTACTTCAAATGAGACTGATTTATGATCAGACCTTACAGGGAGGGTAACACATAGGGGCTAGTGCACAAACCCCTTATGTTGGTGAGTACTAATTCTAGCATATCCGAGACCCTTGAGGGGGTGCAGACTATCTGTTTCAGAGCATGTGTATTAACAAAGTCAAAGAACCTTAGGGTGAGCATGTTTGTGCTCATAAATGACTTCCAGTTGATTTTATTTATTTATTTATTTATTTGCAGTTGGTTTACCAGGATAGTCCATTGGGCCAAGATGAACCCGTTTTCAATGGAGTCCAGGGGAGAAAAGCTCCAGACAAAATAATGTTACATTAGGTTATTAGAGATGATTATACATTGTAACAATTCAAGCAGGAATACATATTAAAACAAACAATACAAATGCATTATATATTGTAACAATTCAAGCATGAAATCCATATTATAAACAAACATTACAGATAAGTTGACAATTAATGAAACTTGTATCAAATACACATTATAAGGGATGTACAAAGTTAAAATGAGAATTCGGTACAACTTAAGAGTCAGTATTCTTGCAGAATCTCAAGTATTCTAGCAGATGCCCTAAATTTAATGAGAGTGCTAGAGTTAGGAGGACTTGTGAATTTTAGTGTTTGTTATGTGGGGTGGAAGCAGGAGCATTCCCACTGTAATGCTAGGTAAGAATGAAGAGATTTTTTGAAATGAAAATGGTTAGAGGTGGTACGAATGGATGGAGATAGGGAGTTCCAGAGGCGTGCAAGGCCATGTGATAGAAGATTTTTGCCTGGGGGACGAGTAGGTTTATATATTTCAGGTAGATTTTGGTTGTTGGACCTTAATACTCCATCAGGAAGGTGCAGTTTAAAGACAGTGGACAGGGAGGGACAGAGGGAGGGGTTGAAAATGAGCTTATGAGTGAGGGATAGTTGAGTATAGGTGAGATGTTTGGATAGTTCTAGCCATTTTAGTTGTTGGAGAGAGGAACAATGGTGGGTAGAAGACTTTTGGCTGGTAGCAAACCTGGCAATTTTGTTGTAACAGGAGGAGAGCTGTGTTTTTAAAGATCTTTGCGGATTAGTTAGAAGAGGGACTCCATAGAGAAGGGAAGGAATAAGAAAGGAAGTGGAAAGAGTGATTTTAGTGGCAGTTGTAAGGAAGCACTTTTGCGGATAAAGCATACCTATTTTTTGATGGTTTTTTTTGATATTTAGTTGTAGATGGGAGCTGACTTTTAGTTGGTTGTCAATTTGGACTCCAAGTAGTTTGGTCTCTGACACTAGCTCCAGAGGAATGTTATTTTGACTAGTAATAGAGAAGGTGTTTATATTGATAGAGTTGACTTTAGAGGGGGTGAAAATCATTAACTTGGTTTTAGAGGCATTTAGTGCCAAGTGATTACTTTTCATCCATTGCTCAGTGGTTGAAAAAGCATCCTGGGTTAGTTTTAGGAGGGAGGGGATAGATGTGGCAGAGCAGATAATGGCATAATTCCAAACTGGTGGAAGGATAGTTGAAATTACCCATGACAAAGGTGTTTGGCTGTATAATGGGTAACTCAAGTAGGTCCAGGTAGGCAGAGTGGTTCTTGTGGTTCATGGTGGGGGATCTATAGTTAACAATGATATGGAAGGGGATTTTGCAAACAATTAGTTGGACTTTTGAGTAGCTGTAGGGAGTCATACTGTTTGCACAGTCTTGAGGTGTATTTGCCTTTAATGAAGATGGATACTCCTCCTCCTTTGGTACTTTCATGCTTGTTTTGAGATCTGAATGTGTAGAAGACATTGTAGCCTTGCATGGCTGGGTTGCTCCCTGTAGCTTTGATCCATGTCTCTGTGATTACACAGACATCAGCATCTTCCGAGGTAAGGAGTGCTTCCAGTGAATGCAGTTTCTGATTTAGACTCTAGCATTAAGCAGAATATCCTTGAGTTTGTCTGTACTGGTTCTTTTACATCACAAATGTTTTTGTCATGACATTGCCTAAAAAAGTTACTGTAGGGGAAGATAGTATCTTTGCCAGTAACCGAAAGCCAAGAGGCTGTCGCACATCTTGTGTATTCAAATAAGACAATGAGGGTTGGGTGTTCATTTAAGTAGTTTATTAAACACAAACACATCAGGATGAGTGATTGGAACATTAAACGTAAACCAACTAACTGGCTGACTACTTCACAAACATATGCTTTCACTCTGGTTGCTCACTCAAAATGGCACTCTTGCTTGCACATGCTCAGTACTTATATGCACGTGCCCAGGGATTAGAATGGCTCTTAATGGTACAACACACACTCTGATCTACATCCTTCCTCTGACAATTGGATAAGCATGCAAATTATACAGGTATATATAAACAATAACAATCATTTCCAGGTTGTCAAGAATTTGGGATTAGGTCTTAAGATACGACCTGACCTCATAATGTAATAATTAGAACTGAGTTTAGCAACAGGGACAGTTACTGAGGAATGTTCTTTTCAGGATTTTCAGGGAAACTTTCTAGAACAGGAACAAACAATAAAATGTTCTCTGGAACAGGAAGATTGGACAAATCACTCTGAGAATTATAATGTCTATTACAGGCAAGATGCTGTAACACTGGCTCAGACAGATGTAGTAAATGCTTCTGATTCTGCTTGAATTCCATCTCTTGTGACTCAGTGATGAATAATCTCGGTTCCTCAAGGAAATGTTTCACAATTCCTATTCGGTCAAATCCTTTTGCTGTCTGCATCCTCATTCTCTCTCATTTTTTAATGGATTCAGAGGCTTGCTGGTTTTATCATAGTAGGACATTTGGGACAAATACTTCTTTATGAGTTGAGCTTTTACTGCTTTGTTGTTTTTAGCACTCGGAGTCAACAAATTCTAAGTGATTGGAAGTGTGGTTATGGTTTGTCTCGAAATTGATCTCTGGGCAGGTGAACCAAGCAAATTGTTGCAAGGAATGTTTCTGAGATTAAGAAAAACATCAGTATGGTCATGTTTAGACTTCTCCAACAGCTGTTTTGCACTTTGAACTCCATGTTCAGCCAGTTCATTTGATTGTGGGTACTCATGACTACTAGTAGCATGAACAAAGTCCCGCATTTCAGTGAATCTTTTAAACTGCTGATTTCTAAACTGTGCACTATTGTCAAAAATGACTTTGTGCAGACTACCATGGACAGAAAAAATGTCTCTTCAACTTCGTAATAACAGTGCTGGACATGAGATTAGGAAGTAGGTCAATCTTAAACCAATTTGAATAAGAGTCTACTAACACTAAGTAATGTTGACTATTTCATTTGAAAATATCTGCAGCTACGGTCAACCAATGTGGTTCAGGAATCTGGCTTAGCTGAAGTGGTTCTTTTTGCTGACGTGGTTTAGTACTATTACAAACAGAAAAAGATGAAAGCTCTTTCTCAATATCTTTTGACATAAAAGGCCAAAATACTAGTCCTCTCACCCATTCTTTTGGTAGAATCAGTTCCTGGATGGCCACAATGCAAGCATATACTCTTGTTGCAAGGATTTTGGAACAATCATTTTTGGACCTTTCATGATGATACCATCTTCCATCAAAATCTTATCTCTGTAAGGAAAATACTGCTGCACATCTGATGGTAAACAAGACTCATCTGACGACCATCCTCATCTGATTAAGTGGTTGAGCTTCTGGAGAACTGGATCTGAAGCTGTGTGAGTCCTGAGCTCATCAAGACATGTGAAAGAAAATTTTTTCACTTCCATGACTTCAAAATTAGGTTGCTCATTTTCATGCTGTTCAGTTGTTTTATCTTGGTGAGCTGGATAAAGTATCTGCAAGATAAATAAGATTGCCTTTTGTGTAAACCAAGTGAAAGTTGTACTTTTGCAATTTTAACATCATGCATTGCAGTCTTGCTGGAGCTGTGTGCATTGTTTTTTTCAAAATAACAACCAAAGGTTGGTGGTCAGTCTTGATTTGAATAGGTCGGCCATAAATATATTCATAGAACTGCGAACATGCAAATAATTGCCAAGAGCTCTTTCTCCATTTGAGCATACTGCATCTTGGTTTAGGTTATAGTTCTGGATGCATAGGCTACTGGTCTGCCCTCTTGAAGAATGATTGCACCAAGACCAAACTTCGAAGCATCACAAGAAAGAGTTACTGGTTTGTGAACATCAAAATATCTTAAAGTGGGTGGACTGGCAATTCTCTGTTTCAGGACATGAAATGCTCTTTGGTGGTGTTCCAACCAGGACCAAGTTTCATCTTTGCATGTCAAATTTTTAGTTGTGCTGAAAGGTCACTCAAATCTGGAATAAACTTGCCCAAATAGTTAATCATGCCAAGAAAACATTGTAAGGTGGTGACATTGTCTGGAGCTGACATCTCAGAAATTGCAATTTGCGTACAAGGATCTGGTCATAATCCTGAACTGGTAAACAAATGACCCACATAAGTAACTTCTTGTAGCCCAAACTTACATTTCTGAGAATTTAGCTTAATATTCACTTCTTCAGCATGTTCCAGAACTTTCTTGAAAGGTCACTCAAATCTGGAATGTCAGCTCCAGACAATGTCACCACCTTACAATATTTTCTTGGCATGATTAACTATTTGGGCAAATTTATTCCAGATAACTGGGCTTACCTCATGGTCTAACCTCATGGAGTACACAACTGGGAGTTTGCCTAACTTGTCTTTGAAAAGTTTAGCATAGTAAAAAAATAGTTTGTGTGAAATTTTTGTTGTTACACGTGCTTACATGGAGGATTTCTGCATTAAATGAGGTTTCTATTATGTTCAACTTCACCATTGCCTCCTACAAGAATCTTATCTACTATAATAACACATGGATAGCCAGAAATAATTTGCTCCATAGAACATTAAATGACATCACTGGCAGAATTTATCCCAAATGGCATTCTCAAAAATCTATACCTTCTAAATGATGTACTGAAAGCGGTTAGCAATGAAGATTTTTGGTCAAGCAAAATTTGCCAAAATTAACTTTTTGCATCTAAAACGGAAAAAATTGTGGTATTTGGCATAAGAACACCAACTTCCTCAACTGTACGCATTGGATAATGAGTTTGTTTTAGTGCTTTATTCAAATCTCTTAGATCAATACATATTCTAAAATAATCTGAGCTTTTCTTATAAGCTACCACCATGGAGGATATCCACTCACTTTGTTCTTCTACTGGACAAATTACTCCTAGACGCAACATTCTGTCTAGCTCAGCTTTGACTCCGCCTTGCATGGCTATCAGAACTTTCCATGCTGGTCTGATAACTGGGCTTACCTCATGGTCTAACTTCATGGAGTACACAACTGGGAGTTTGCCTAGCTTGTCTTTGAAAAGTTTAGCATAGTAAAAAAATAGTTTGTGTGAAATTTTTGTTGTTACACGTGCTTACATGGAGGATTTCTGCATTAAATGAAAACAGTACCATTTTTAAACTGTCTTTGAGGTCTAACAATGACTACACGTGTCTCTTGACTATGTAAAATTGCAAGTCATAGCTGTTCCTAGCAGAACAACATGAAACCACTACTGAGCCTTCGGTCTGGATTTTTTCGGCACCATAAGCAACACTGTTTGCACACTTTGCCAGATAAAGTTTTTCACTAGCTTTTACTTTGGAAAACATTTTTGCTGACATAACATTGCACTTTGAACCAGTATCAACTTTGAGCTCTGCAGAGCTTCCATTAATCAAAATAGTACAAAATGCTTCATTGTTGCCAACAAATCTACTGCATTGACTGTTTCATCAAGCACAGACACACCATAAACATCAAAAGCAGGGTCGCAGCTTTTCATCTGATCAACTTGCCTCTTTGAGTGCTCTCTTTTAATAAAAGAATGTGCCCCTTTTGATTTACATAACCTTTTGAAATGATTCCACTTTTTACATGTGTGGCACTGATGACCAAAAGTTAAGCACTTGTCTTGTTTGGGCTCATGGTTACCTCCACAATTACAACAGTTGACTATAAGGTCTGTCACAAGTTTTCCTGACTCACCCCTATGCTTTTCTGAGTGTCCTCTGGGGTTTTTTGTAGCTGCACTGGGTTTTGCTGAAGCAACCGCCCTCTTAGGCTTATATCTTTTAACTTTGTCCTACATACTATCGGCATTGCCACTGGAAGGCACTGCAAGCATGTTTTTCTAATTTGTAAGTATATTCATGTTCTTTTCTGTGAGCTCATATATCTAACAAATCTCTATGGCTGTATTCAGAGTTAAATCACTGTCTCAAAGCAAAATCTTTCTCACTGCATCATCTTTAATACCACACACAATCCTGTCTTTTATCAACTCATCTCTTAGGTCACCAGACCTGAACGTGTTTGCCTTTGTTTCTCAAGTCAGTTATATATGCTGTAAAAGTTTCACCAGGCTTTTGATTTCCTGTGTAAAATATGTGCCTTTCCATTATAATATTCATTTGGGGGTTACACATTTCTTTAAATATAAGCACTCAGGGTCTTCCCTCATTTCAGCCGGTTCCATAGTATGGTGGTGTTCCCCATCCCCTGTATAGATAGCTGGGGCATACACAAATGAACGCTCCCTTTCAGTGGCTTCTGAGCCAAATAAATTAAGCAGAATAAATGCTGTTGTAGGTGGGTCTTTATCAGAAAAATCAGCCTGTATAAAAATATCATTCTCTTGCACAAACACTCTCCAGTTTTTAGCAATATTATTATCAAATACAAGTGGAGCAGGTCTGCGAAATCTGTCTGCCATGCCAACAAAATGCTTTTGTAGTTATATTCAAATGGACACACCAAGTACTTGAAAAACATGCAACGGCACAACAGTCTCTTTGAAATGACTGCATTCTGTGAAATAACTCTACTGTAATATTGCACACACTTGCACTTTGCACACCTTGGATATTTTGAATAGCTTTACTTAATATGAAAAAAAGTACATAGGGAAAATGTTGTCGTTTTCCCTTTATTATGTATTATATGTGATTCAGAAGTTATTTCAAGCATTTTTGTAAGCATTTAGAGTACTTTTATCAATATATTTTAGTTTTATACATTCCATTTAATTAGAAACTCTTTTTGAATGGTTTTAATTCTTTGTTTTATATTCATTGAGTAAAAATCATTTAAATGAGTTTTAGTGCCTGGATTTATCTTTTTGACCTGTTTGTGAGTCATTTAAGCTTCCGATGATTCACTTCTGTATATTCCTTCAATTGTGGCTGCGCACCTCATGGTCTTGAAGAAGTTTTACTTTGGATCTGATTCTGACACCATGTCACTCGTCTTGTGTATTCAAATAAGATGATGAGGCTTGGGTGTTCATTTAAGTAGCTTCTTACACACAAACACATCAGGATCTATGATTGGAACATTAAATTTAAATGAACTAACAGACTGACTGCTACACACATACTGCAGCTGCTCACACAAAATAGGATTCTTGTTTGCATGTACTTATATGCATCTGCCCACAGGCTGAAATGGCTCTTAAAGGTACAACACATTCTCTGATCTACAGAGGCAACAGATGAAGACAATCTCAAGTAAAGCTGTTTGGTTTGCCAATCATATCTTCCCAGGCTGGCAGATACTGGATCCCCCTGGATTGACACCAGAAGCTAAGCAACTTGTTGAAGTCAGTCATTTTTTGCTTATATTGAGGCATCATCCTGGGTGAAGGTAGAATGCTGCTTAGTGCTAGGGACAAACCTGCCTGGGACACAAAATCTGAGAGCTCAGTCACGTCTTTCTTCATATAGTCCAGTGAGGTATGTCTCAAGTCATTCATTCCAACATGGACTATGACAAAGTCATAACAGTACTGGTTGTTGAGAGACTAGAGTGCATGTGTGATCTGATGGACCCTGGTACTTGACAGGCAGCTGACCATGTCCCTCTCTCTGTCCAGCCTGGTGAGTGGGGCATCTGTGTGTCTTATTATGGAGTCTCCTATAACTAAGACATTTGCTTTTGAGGAGTTTTGGTTTAGGGGCTTATTGGCTGAGACACTGTTGTGTGTATTATTATGTGCAGTGGATTCTGTTGGGTCTGCAGTGTTTGCAGCAGGTTTGAACTTGGGAGGTCTCTTATGTTTAGGTAGGCTTCTAGCAAGTACCTTTGCATATGTGGGTTCATGTGTTGTGAGCTTGTTATGTGCAAGAGGTGATGCGTGTGTGCCAATAACCTGTTTGCTATATGGTTTATTATGTGAGATAATTGATTCCAAATTCATAGTGCAGATACATGTCTCACGTGTTGTATTTGTTTGTTTTAGGAGTAATTGGTTGTCAGTATACATGAGGCAGTTGCTGCATTGCCTCAGGATGCCCATGTCAATCAGTTTGGCTGGAGAAATGATGGGAAATTGTCCATTCATTATGGCAGCTATATACTGTAGTAACTAGTGAGGAAGTCTTTTTGCAAGAATAACAAAAAGCTGCTATTCCATGGAGGGCAAGGGGTAGACAGCTACATCAGTGCTTCACAATGCACAACTGAGTTGCTGGCAGTGCAGCACTGAGCAACTGTGCTGCACACAGTGAAGCAGGAGAGCTTAGAAATGTTGTCTAGCAGATATTTAGGGAAATAAATGTCTTTCTAGGCATTTGCTTCAATGCTCAGCCATACACAGCTGTGTATCCTTTTGTACCCTTACACTGTCCACATTCTGTCTGCAGGTGTCTTGTCTGCTTCCTGCGCAGGCCACTAGTCCAGGCTTGTGCACTGCTAAGAGTAATGCAGATGAGATAAGCACATCTAAACCTGACATTCCTTGTGTTTCTCTGTTTCCCTTGTTTGCACTAAGCTGCTTGCCATCCAAACACTAGTATTAAAAAAAGAAGAAAAACACAAAAAAGGGGAAAATTTGGTGAAATGAAGAAAATGAATCTATTAAATAAATAATACTACAAAATTAACATTGGTACACATGAAATATTTTTACACAGGTTTGGGTTTAAACTCTCTCTTCAATGGACCTTCAAAACACAATAAGGGTATCTTATCCCTCTTTGCCACACAAACACCTTTACAGCAGAGAACTAAAATCATTGTACATACAACCATCTGCAATATCATCCACAGTACTAACAAAGCATATGACAGTTGTTTGTGCATGTATTAATTGAAGAAGTAGTGAAGTGAGTGATCTCACAACCATTTATGACTGTTGCTTGTATAAATGCAGCTTCTGTCTTATCTCTCTGTTTGTTGCTCTTTCTTGTTTTAGCTGACCAGTAATATAACACATGCAGATTGTAAGGCATTCGGTATCATTGTCCTTAAAATGAGTGAGGCTATTAAATGGCAATAATACACAGTTGTCAACAAATGAAGAGGAGGTTGGATGTTACTGAACAGAAACTGTTAAATGTGTGCTGCTTACTTACATTTAAATCCTTGATACAATTATTTCTACACTTTGTAAGTCAAATCTGGCTAACACACCCACTGGAAGTAGGAGAGTGTGAATTGCTGTTGTGTTTTCCTTCTCCTTACCAGTAATTATTCACAGTTGCAATCCATTAGCAATGGACACTAAGACAGTGCCTGCACTATGTTTCTGCTACATGGTGTCAAGTATTTGTGGTTCAGCAGATATAATGAGTTCACACCTCATTTGCATCTTCTCCATGCTCACACCCCTGAATGTACACCATAAAAAGGGAATGGTGCAGTTAGGTAACTGAAGGTGAGGAGACTTGTTTATGTGGATAACACAGAAGAAGATATTACTTTGGGATTTATCTGCACAGAAGAATACTAATTTTGAAAAAGGTATGCTTGCATTTTTCAGTTTTATACTGCATATGGCAAAATGTCAGTAAGAAAAAAATATATTTACTAATGCACACACACACACACACACACACACACACACACACACATATATATATATATATATATATATATATATCCCTATCACTTTATGGAAGTTACAAAGCTCCGAAGATCATATGGCCAAGACCATATATCTGATGTTTTGGAACTTCAAAACAATAAGAAAACACACACAAAAAAAAAAAATAAAATAAAACAACTTACCTTTACATTTTTGCAGGGAGGCAAGCCCACCTGCACCCCCACACCCCCTACTACTTAAATATGCCAACACCGAGATCGCACTACAGAAAGGAAAATGGCAAATCCCAAGTTCTGTGCTATACAGCGATCTCAATGGAAAGTGTTTGGAGTTCCAAAACTTTGGGCATATGGTCTCAGCCATATGGTCTTCGGAGTTTTGGAACTTCAGTAAAGTGATAGGGATCTATATATATATATATATATATATATATATATATATATATATATATATATGTATATCTTATATATATATATATATATATATATATATATATATATATATTAGCAAAGGCTACTTCTATCTGTATGCATTTCTTACAAGTGTACTGATGACATAATCATGTTTTTCCTGGGTATTTCACTTTCTCAGAGGCACAGTGTTATTAACTGTCATCACTAGTGCTAATGTTACAATTGTTTTTTCTCTGTACACTCTTCTATTGTAATTTTTCATGAGATGTAAATGTCGTATATTGTCAGTGACATAGGGTGTTAGCCTTCTAGGATGGAATATACACATCTCTAGGGGAGTGCTGGCCACAGGTAGACATAACTGGCAATAGCTTAAAATGGAATTTTCTGTGTTAAATTTGTACACATGGTTCAGGGATAGTTTATATGATAGCACTTTTAGCATTTCACTAGTGGTTTGGTAGCAAAATATATCATTTGTCTATTGTTATGGGGGGTGGGGAGCAAAGCTGCATTACTGTTTTGTCATAAGATATTTTTGATATTTTTACTCCTTGTTTTGGATGACTGCGGTGGTGGTGCTGCGGTAGCATTGTCGCCTCACAGTAAGACGTTGTCTTGTTCGATTCTCAGCTAGAGCATCTTCTGTGTGGAGACATGCGTGAATGGGCGTACCTTCGTTGAAGGTTGTGCATCAGGGCTGGCAACTCGTCACGTAAAAAATTACTGCCAATCATTAGCGGACCGGAGTTCTGCTGCCGCAATCCCTAACTGGGAAAAGCCAAAAGACACAACAACTCTCCTTGTTTTGGATCCAGTCTTGCTTTGTGGGTGATTATATGTTACAACCACACAATTCCTCTTTTTTATATTTGAATATCTTGACTGTTTTGTGTTTCTCCAGTGGTAATAGTGAAGTGCTACCTTTTATGTGTTTTATGCCACCTAGGATTATGGCACCCAGGTGTCCCAATCCCTTAAAATCCATGTTCAGTGACTCTGAAAATAAAGTCTTTGTACAAGCATTTAGGCATCATGGTGCCTTTCACCATGAGAGGGACATGGTGGTATGTTAGGCCAAATGCAAATTTGGCCGCAGATTATTGCTGATATGAACACAGTACGTAGCCAGAGCAGGACATATGATCAGGTATATCATAGGGCCACTGACATGATTTCATCAGCATGGAGAAAAGCAGCTGCAGTGGCCCATGAACAGATGGTACCAGGGGGCCTGCTACAAAGGTACCACTAACACCAAATGAAGAGTTCCTGTCCACTGTCAGGGATCCCGACAGCTCAATGGAAAGTGCACAACAGCATGTTATTGATGTTGATGCTACTGCTTCAGGGATAACAAGTATGTCCCAAGAGGAGCTTCCAGGTAGGCTTACCTATCTCAGTTGTTAAATACTATATAGTAAAATATTGACTGCAATACTTAAGTTTTGTTTAACATTACATTTGTTTTGTGGGGTGATAGTTATAGATACAGTTAACAACACATTCTGCTTAATTACACATGGGCTTAGGGTTGGCATGTCATTCAAGTTCTTCTTAAACATATAGCTAATGGACATATTAAGGGCAAAATAATCCCATGTTACTGTTAATTGTGCTGATGGTGTCCTTATCTTTTGCTTAACTTCTTCCAGGACCATCATCCATAGGAAGCATAGCATCATCTGCACATGGTATGCCAAACATTTTTATATCAATAGTGATGAGCATTTCAAAGAAATATTTATTTTATCCTTATATGTGATGTGGGTGTCAGGACTGTTATGTGTATTGCTGTACTGTCTGTAGTAGTGGCATCACTGTTACTTTGTTAGAATATATTTGACTATAGTAGTGTAGCTAGTAATTTCTTTCCTGTGTTTGTTGCTTATTATCACAGGATCCCGACAGTGGAAGTGCAGAACTCTTACCACATGATGTCAGAGTATTGGCAGACTCTGATGATGATGGTGTAAAAACAGAGGCACAGTTGGGGGATGCAGAGGTTGAATCTGACAATGAAGTTGGCATTCAGCCATCCCCTGTAATTGCATCAGATACAGCCAGTAGACCTATACTAACACATTTCAGTGAGCCCTCAGATATTGGACTTTTGGAGGGTGAGGCACTTAATCAGGGAAGTGTGTAGTTACTGCGGCTTCAATGCCTGTTGACTCTGACCGTAGACAAAGTTTGGGTGAGGTGCCATGCAGGAAGGTTGTTAGGGGTAGTCAGAGGAGGTCTGCTGTCTGTCTTCCACCTGATACTTTCCCGTGCCACTTGATATATGTTTTGGGCCATTGTGCAGGTGCAGGCTTATTCCAATAGGTTCTCCAGAGAAATGCTTAAGGTTGTAAATCTGGCACAGGCTGACATGTGTGGCTGCCTGCACTTGGCTGCCGATTCAATGGATTGGATGAATGACACATTGGAATGGGTAGCGTCTGTGATGGAACATCTGCTGCGAGGGGGAATGGCATCCACATGGATATAGGTCAGCCAAATCATCTGATGTTAGCCAACATGGCCATGCCTGATCACACTGCCATTGTGGCACTACTTGCTCCCATTGGTTGAGGTGTCCAAACCCAGACATGGCAGGCCATGAGGTCATTGTCCTGGGCATCCTTGTGATGGGAGTTCATTCTGCAGATATCAGTCATGTTCAGGTAGCAGCCATGCATCTGTCTGACCATGAGCATGGACATTCCAGTGCAACTCCAGGCAGAGCCAGTTCTTGTGGATGGGTATGACAATGATGAACTGCCACCTCTACCATGCACAGCTCACACCTGTCTGACATAACAAGATGTAAAGTAGAGCTATCACAGAGGTTGGTTGTGTTCCTGCAGACACTCACACACCAATTTCACCTGGAGGGCCCATACAGACACACACACACAACAGTTGCATGATTCAGCCATTAAGTTTACACCTCATTTTGTCTCACTGGCCATTTGCTACTTTATCCAAATGTCTATCTGCCTTTCTTTCTTAATCACACATACTCATCAACCTTTCCTGCCCCCCCCCCCCATGTCTCTTGCAAGTGATAACTGTGCCATGTCCTTGTTTTCTATCTTTTGGATTCAGGAATACATAATGTTTGTATTTTGTTCAGAGTGCATAGCTGACTTTGTGCTTAGTATATCTGTATCTGTGATGTTGTTTTGCTAATTGTACTTTTGAAATATTTTGGTCTTAGAATGTTAGAAAGTTGTTAGAAGCAAAATATTCTTTGCATTAGTATTTTAATAATCTTCTGAGGGTAGTGAAGTCTGAAACTGAAATGTGTCTCGTTACTTTCTAATTTCTATATTTCATGATTTTCAAGTACAAAACTATGAGGCCAAACTGAGGGCATTTTGTGACCATCAGTGCTTTTGAGGTATGAATGTGTGAAACTTTGATGCCTGAGGCCTACTACTTGATAGAGAACACATGTATTCACATATGTCTCTGCTGTCCCATGATAAATTTATTGTTGTACAAATCACAGACCTTTTACTTGTTTACATTACCAAGTAACAACATGCAAGGATATGCCACTCATTTGTATTATTAAGTGATGCACTCAAGGTTCAACACTTACCTTACCTTACCTGTAAATCCAGCAGTTGCTACAGTTTTAGTTCAGGGCTGACTCTGTCTGATGCTAGGAGTACACCACCATTACATGGATAGGTAAAGGTTGTGAGCGTTGCCTGGCATCAATGTTACTATATGTCTGTGCATAGGATGAAGGGTTTAGCCCCTTAGCTGGTGAGTGAGTGTGCTATGCATTGTCTCTTAGCCAATATGAGGGCATATTGAGCATGCCTATATCTGCCTACACCCACAGCAGCTGCTGGTTCCCCCTCTGACTCCTCATAGTGGTGGGATGTATGCCCCTTCCCCTTGTTGATCCTGTTGAAGCTGCTTTCTCAAGATGAGGCTGTGAAGCATGGCACAGATGGTGAATATCTCAGTACATGTACATAGATTGCACTGCAGGGCTCCCCTAAATGTATTAAGGTACTGGAACTGTGACTTAAGCAGCCCAAACATATGCTCTATGATATTTCTGGTTTGAACATGTGCCTCATTATGGCATTCTTCAATAAGTGTATGTGTGCATTTCTGACTGGCATCATCAGTCACAGTTCCAGTGCATAACCTACATTCTCCAGTAAATTACCCTGTGGGATATCAAACCTAGTGAACATCTGATATTTGAGAGTGTGCCAGATACGTGAATTATGGTAACTGCCTGGGTTGTCAGGACACACATTCAAGATAATTCTCTTTGCATTACACATGACATGGCAGTTAATAGAATGAAAGCCCTTTCTATTTATGTATAGCCTTCCCTGTTCACCTAGTGGTGCCTTAATTTCTATATGTGTACAATCATGGCACCCAGTACTTCAGGTTAGTATGCTGCAGGGTAGAACTCCTGCATATTTGTGTCCATGTCCTCAAGAGTACAGCACAAATATATGTGGTTACTGGCATGTTGGAGCATAGTATTCAAGAATTGATGTTGGATCCCAGTTGCTGATGTCTGTGACACCCCCAGCACATCCCTTGTTGGTCTCTGAAAGATTTATAAAATTCTAAGTGCTACACATTGTTCCCCTCAGTTTGCTCTGGATCTGAGTTGAGGATGACAGAGGTTGCAGAGTTCCAGTAGTGTGTCTGTATCCACCCTGTAGTGCTTTACAATTTCCATCTCATGCAGATCATGATAAGTTAACTGGGGTCTGAAAATTCTTCTCCTTCTTGGCCTTGGTCTATTAGCAGGAGTAGCAGCTTAAACTTCAGCCTGTTGCAAATACCCATGAATTAAAGCAGTAACAGCCCATAACATTCTTTATGTGTAGACTCCTTTCTGTGGCTGTATTCCTATAGGTTTTGGAATTGGCAGCCAAAACCAGCACTGAGTCTACACAGTTGCTTTATAGCTTGTTGAATAGCTCCTTCATCTTTGAATGGTTGATTAGCATACAGTTCAGCTGTTTATGCTGTAATTAGCATGCCATGGTGTTTACCTTGGTTGCGTGACTCTACACACCACATTGAGCCACTTACTAATACAAAACAATGAGCTACCATGTATGTGTGGATGGTGTTAGCAGACTGTGTAGGGTTTATTGAATCTGCTTATGTTTTAGCATCAGACTACACTGAAACAAACTAAGAAGGTAGTTAGTTAAGCTTGTGTCCCATGTTTTATAATATAGCAATAATCCACGCCTGGGTGTGGGTAATGCTGGATTTACCCACGGTTGGTGTGGTTTGGTCATGGGGTGAAGCTCGAGTGGCCAAACAAAGACAACCATGGGTAAATCCAGCATTATCCACACCCAGAAGTGGGTTATTGCTATTATACAATGACATTATTTAAGAAAAAAAAGAATTACTTTTCTTAAATAATGGGATTGTATAATGCCTCCTCGCTGCCCTTCCGCAGCTGTCTGATATTCTGTGGCAGTTCTGATGTACTGCGCATGCATATGCTTATGCAGTACAACAGAGCTGTGGGCAGAGCAACGGAGAAAGCAAGATCTCTGTTGCTTTTTATAAACTGTCTCGCTATGTTAAAGGAGTTTAACATAGCGAGACAGATTTACAAAAAGCAAATGAGAATCTCCGTTGCTTTGTTTAAAGTTGTCTCGCTATGTTAAACCCATTTAACATAGCGAGACAGTTTTGAAAAAAGCAACGGAGAAAGCAAGATCTCCGTTGCTTTTTACACACTGTCTCGTTATGTTAAAGGAGTTTAACATAGCGAGACAGCTTTAAGAAAAAGCAACGGAGAATCTCCGTTGCTTTTCTTAAAGCTGTCTCGCTATGTTAAACCCATTTAACATAGCGAGACACCTGCAAAATAAGCAATGGAGATAGGAAGATCTCCGTTACTTTTTTTAAAGCTGTCTCGCTATGTTAAACTCATTTAACATAGCAAGACAGTGTGTAAAAAGCAATGGAGATCTTGCATTCTCCATTGCTTTAAAAAAAGAGTTATACTAATGGAAAAAGTCCAGGGGACCTGACCTTTTTCCATTACTGTAACTCTGATTTACAATGTGCACGCTGACCAATCAGCGTGCACGTTTTGGAATATTAATGGGGGGGGGGGTCATTGTATAATAGTAAATGTCTAATAAGTTTTACCGTGTCTGTTTTAAAGACAACTATCCTTGTTTCTCATACCATGACAGAACTGCATTGGTTGTTTTACTCTGTGATTAGAAGTTGTACTCATATATTGCAAACCAGTTTTATTTCATCTTAAAATAATAATAATAACAACAAGGAAAGAGAGAGCAGAGCTTAGAGAACCGTGCCTATCAGGAGAACATCATGAGTTGTATGGTTGAGTAAGGGTTAATACCTTGTCATAAATAATTTTGAAAGAAATGATACTGGAATGCAGAACAAACATTTAGGAGTGGCAGAAGAAAATGATGCAGAGGAAGAAATTGTTATGCAATATGTGAAAAACAAGCTGAATGCACAGATGAGATTGATTTAAGTTATACACTATAGATACGTAGAAGAGGATGCCTGCATATACATATACATTTGAAGCCAAGTCCAGGGCTCCAGAGTAGCTGGATTTTGGGGACAGCTGTTGGTTCTAATCTTTGCATGCACTGGACCATCTTTGTGTATTTTGAAAGTTCATAAACAAACTCTCTCTCTCTATATATATATATATATATACATATATATATATATATATATATATATATATATATATATATATATATATATGTATATATATGATCTCTTTTAGGCATTGATTTGATTAAGCTATCATTTTAAAAATGTGAAACTTTTATTCTAATATCTGAAACAATTCCATTTCTTTCTGAATAAGAAATGTAACAGATTCTGTGCAGTCACCAAACTATTCTTCCAGTCCTAATTTCCATGGAATTGCAACATTCCTTTTACACTTTTTTTGTTATTTAGTATTTGTGGACATTGGTCAGGCTTGTGGTTTGGGCAACATCAACATACCATACTAGTTTTGATAACATTTATGTGCATAATACATCTCAACCTCTTAATACAAGACATCTGGACATAGCCTGAAATAATGGGTGGAGAAAAGCTCAAAAGCAGGGGCAGATTTTAAATATTTGTCTTATAAACTTAAAGTTGCTATAGTAAGAGATTTGCAATTGCATGTATTTTCAGAAGGTTATGACGTCTGAAACTCAAATTTATGTCATTATTTAATGACTTCAATCCTCAGTCATTTATCAGAAACCACGCATTTTATGAGGAACAGATTAAAAATATGATGTAAAAATCTAGAGTCGAGGCATATGGTCTGCATGCATACATGGTATAACTATACCACTGTTTTTGTAGTTTAAAATGCCACCTAGTGCCATCTTAGTTATTCAGGATGAATAAGGACGCCAGTCACATCTCCTTATAAATGCTCCACAGAGCTGCAACAAAAGAAGAGCCTTAAGCACTCATGGAAAGAAAAATGAAACATCAGAATACTTCTGATATATTACGTCTGCATTGTTGACAAGGACAAAGTTGGCCAGACTAGCTGTGAAAGATGCTGCTTGCACTGAATAGGAAATATATAAGGAAAATGAAAATATTTCTAAGTTTGTTACTTTTGTGACCTTTCTCTTTGTCTCTTGTGCTTCACTTTAGCCACTGTTCATTGATCCTTCTGTCATTTACATGGTGCTTAATGAAACTGACAAGAAATTATTTTCAGGTTCTCAGCCTGCAGTCATTTTATTTACTGCTATTTTGTGCAAGATTTGTATACCTTGCTGGTAGGTCACCACACATAAGTATATTTGTATAAACATGGTTGACAGAGCTGGTTTATCATTACAGCTGCATGCTTCAGTCACATCTAGTATATCGTTTTGTACACTTCAATCAGTTTTGTCATAACCGTAGGGAAAAATCGAAACACTTCACCTTGCAGTATCAGCAGCAAATACTCTGCTTAGATTTATTCATATTTGTCATCCTTTTGAATATTTCCAGCAGATGAAGTCTGTATGCACACTGATTCTTCGGTTTCTGTAAATAAAATGACATTTAACAGAATGTTGCATTTTTGTCAACCAAATCACTAATCCTGTGTCAGTCCTTCAGCTCATTAGAATATCCATTTGTTATGTGTTCGGGTGTCCCTACTGATACTCTTTCCCCTCTTTATTAATCAACCTACTAACGATTACTGTCAATGTATTCTTAATTTGCACATAATTATCCCTTGAAAAAGACCACTTCCTCAATTGCCTCTGCTGCTCCGGTAGCCCTGGCACTTACTAACTGCTGTGTTTCTCCACAACATACCAATTGTGTGACATTGCATGTTCTTAAAGCAGTCTGATTTGCCTCTGTCATTGTCACCACAATAAGGGCTTAGAACTCTCTGTGTACTGGCTTAATGTATACAAGAGACTTTTATCATTTCTCTAGACATTGCACTCTCTTTTATCATGCGGTGTGTACACTGCAGTTTCTGTTATAGAAGCCTTATAAATCTTTTACATTTAAGCATTTTAGATGAGGACTGTGTATATGTATATATATATATATATATATATATATATATATATATATATAAAAGCATACCTTCTTTTATTAAACACACTGTCTCCGCAAATCCTAAATTTGCTTGAACAGCATGTCTGTAGTAAATTTTCCATCCTCTGCTCTGCGTTCCTACTTTACATTGTCATGATTTGCCTGAAGTCGTACCTAAATACCCTTAAGAAATAAACAGCAAAGGAGAACTAAAAGCTACAGCACTGCAAATGATTCAAAGCCGTGATCCTCGGAAGTCACATTTCCTCAAATTACATCCTTTACACACTACAACTTTTATACACTACAGAAAGGTCTGATGCCATGCAAGATATATGGTGAATAGTCACTTGCATCTTTTACAGGCTGTTGCAGTTCACGCATCTGAAAAATGTTCTCTCACATAATTGTTTTCAATATATTTAAGCTTCTATTTAGAATAATCATGTCAACTTACACTGAATGAACACAGCAAAGGTACATTTCACAAAAAATGTAAAAAGAATTCCATTACTTTATTTTCATCCACTGTCTTGGATAATATTTCACAATCCAAATATCCACTTTTGTATATGTCCTGCACAGTACTTTAAAACTGTGTCATGTCTGAATTTTGTACTGTTATCTTTGATTTCTACCTACAACCACTGCTGTTCCTTAGTTGAGTTAGGTCTTCACGACCTAAGCATGTTTGTGGTTCTCTCTTTATCATAACACAGATCTCACTGACCAGTGTTTTTGGACAGAAGCATTACATTACAATCACAAATTTACACCATGACTGTCTTGTACAGCCTTGCTTGATTTGGAGGGTAAGCAAAGTATATGAAAAAGGTGGCACCGATTTTTAAGTGACTGAAGTTGTATATGCTTAAGCTTCTTATGGTCCTTGTGATCACTTGTCTAGTATTGCTCCTTTGTTCCTATGAATTTCCTTGACCTAGAGTCATTTGTATTATATTTTTGTAAGGTATCTGTCTCCATGACTACCAGTCATCAAGTCTTGACTCAGTAAGATATTCTCTTCAAGGGTGCAAGTATCCAGTTGTCCGGGTACTTTGTACTGTCACAAACATCCTGGCAATGAAAGCATTTTCAGTTTCACACTCAGCCTCCCCATATAGTGATCTGAGCACTTGCTTTACTTCAAGGGCTGCCAATGCCCTTTTGTTCACGTATGAATGGTAACCCATGTGTACTAACAAAGGTACTATCATGGCAGTGCTTCACTTACTATTGAAATTCATTAAGTTTTCTGTTCATGTCCTTATTCACTGTCCAAATATCTCAATATTTCCTGACTTCCACAGATCCCCTCAGTTCGTTTATCATCTTCACTTCATTACTATAGCTCAAGTTCGCTGCACCTGCCTTCTCCTCAGTGGCCACCTGTCCTGTCTCCTATTCCTTGCCCTTCGATGACTGATTCCAGAGTAATTTCTATAGTATAAAAAACAAAAATTCCAAGCGACCACCACAGCTAAAAGCATACATAGTTTATTAAAAATATAACAGGATAAGCACATTCACACAAAGTGCTTCTTCAGATCCATGTAACAGACAAACATTGCATCCAAGTTTAAGTATCTTAGCAATAACAAAACAACCAATAAAAGCTAATCAATAAAACAGTTAAGTCACTGATGTGATCAATGCTTCTTAAGAACAGGGTTTAAAGCCATAGTAGCATTAATTCCTGGTGATTTATCTGCTTGCATTCTTGCTATCCACTGCATTTTAACTAGCTCTACTCTATTGTTAATGTCATCCCCATCTCTTATTATCTGATATCAATTGCAGTACTGTAAATTCAAATGTGTGCGATTCATTACTGGATATGTGCTTAGCTAAAGCATTAAAGAGATTCATTTTCCTGATGTCACCCAGATGTTGCATAATAGGTTTTTTAAGCATTCTGGTAGTCTTACCAATATAGAAAGAGGCACTCATTTCTATAATATTGTAAAGACTAGGAAGCTTGGCTGCTTCACTTACAATCTTCTGACTCACTTTCTTTACAGGCACTGCTTTAGCCATTCTTGTAGAAGGACACCGAGCCTTTCCCTTGTGATTCTTCTTTGGTGTTCTGTCTGCATCAACATCTACTTCTTACGTATACCTATGTCAATGATTCTCAAGGAACCAGTCCGTATTGGACAGCACAGCCTCTGTGGATCCACCTCTGGCATCTGCCCCTTTTGAACAGGCATGAGCAACACCAGCGTTCTGCACTCTTGAGGCCTTTATTTCCTCAAGAAGGCCTTCAACGTTCTGCAGAAATTTGCATGTCCTGTTTTGGCTTTATTACTACCACTGGGGCTGAATAGTAGGCTACTCAGGGAATGATCAACACATACTTTATCTCTGCCCAAATTCTACTATAAAAATCACTATTCTTGTTCATTTGCCTATATCCCTTTCTAGAGATTCTGACCATCTCATAGTCCAAGTTGGTGAAGCATTTATAGCAGTTAAAAGATTTGGGACTTTATCAGATTATCGTCATTTCAAAATGTCGAAGCACACTTATTCGACACAAAAACGTAAAATGCTGAGTTTGTCCAATGCCCAAAACTTTCATTTCTTCCAAAGGAAAAGAAACTGGTTGGCCATTCTGTTACATCTGCCCTTTCCCTGACTGTAATGTGGTCTTGGAGTTAGAATATTTAGTTGAGGGGGTGTGGGAGGCGAAGTACTCCAGTTAAATACGTTAGTTTTTATGTTGTGTTGTCTGTTGGCCTTCCGATTTATTTCCCTTGGAAAGAAATCAGTGTTTTGGCCGTTTGAAAAACTAAGCATTCAACATATTCATGTCAAATAAATGTGCTTCAACATTTTTAAATGTCAATATTCTGATATAGACCCGAAGATTTAACTTGAAAAAATGTATACATCTCTGTCCTTTACAATTCCAAGAATTACAGCTATTCTCACCTTGCCCTTCCAATCTTTGTTGTCAGCATAATAAACTTCTATTTTTGAAATAAGGCACCTTGCAGTTCCAGATTCTAATGTCTTGCCTTGTTAATTTCTGCTTGCTTTTAATCAGAAACTGCATGTGATCCTTTCCATATTCAGGTAAGGATAATATTTCCTGCTGTCTCTCTAGTCATTGCTTTAGCCCAAATGTCTCTTTGGTTACCATTTTTAACATGTTTTGTTTGCTGACCATCATTTAATTGCCACTTAACTGATCTAGCTGTGATCCATTAGAAGACTGTGTGCACCCGTGCTCCATTTTATTTTCCTAGCATGCTTCTAGCAGTTTAATGACTGAAAAAAAATCTTAGGAACAGTGTCCTGGAAGACCTTATGGAAAAATTGCTCCTCAATGTTGGGCTTTAAGACATACCCCTATACTCTAGATGTTTATAGACTACCATCTTAGTTGGCCCACTGCCAAAAGACCAGAAGCCATCATAATAGTATGGTTATTATATAAGTGGCTTTCAAAGAGCTAAAATAACTCTTAGTTTATTTCATCATTTAGAAGATCTGAAATCATAAATAATGATAAATGTTCCCATTACCTTAATTACAATATCTGGCAGCCTGTGTACTGTAAATATTTTAAGTGCTAAGTTATGTTATACAATCTTTCCAGAGTAAAACTATTTTTAATACTCATTCAGGTATGATTCTGAATGAAATAAACATAATTCTCCATAAAATTTAATTAAATCCAACTCTGCTGGCAAAACTAGACATGATCATTTGCCAGTATGAATTGCTCAGATAATCCTCATAGGTATATTATCAAAAGTCAGATTAGCTATAGGTCGTCTCCCTCTTCCAAATATGTTAGTCCAACTATAATGCCTCTTTAAAACTGCACTAAATGCAGTACTGTCAGGAAGCAATGTAAACATCTTCAGTGAGTCCTGTATCTAACTGCTAAGATCAGACAAAAATAGCATTTCAGGAATACTCCTTGATATAAGTAAATGATTAGCAGTCCCATTAGACCCAACACCTTCTCCACTAATTATTCTCACCTTCATTTTTTCTTAAACATACTGACATGCACAGCGTCCCTCCATTAGATGTCACTTCCCATTAACTTTCAAAAATAAGCAATATTTGCTTTATAGGCTACTGCAAGACCTTCTACTCATTAGAACAAAGCATCAGGATAAAATCAGTGGATATGAGGTCCTGTGCTATAAGATGTTCTCACATTTAATTCTTAAAAGATGCTATTATTGCATCTAGCAGCCTGAAACATTACTAATTCTTAGTTGCCTGTACATCAAGAGTTTTTTTCCTCATTATAAATCATTTTTATCAGGACAAGCAGACCTTACTTCTTAACCAGCCAGGACATTTCTGAAAGGAAGGTAGTGCTTTAAACATAAGATGTACTATCTTCATTCTCATTCTGTAATAAACAATCCCACTCGAAGTCATACTCCCTCAAATACACTAAGTACAAGATGCCACTTTAACTTTCACTATCGCATATCAACACCATCCTACCTGATCTTACTGACCACTCGATTCACCACATTACTTTAGGAAAAAGGGACACCATGAAGTCTTTAACCTTAGTGATAGAGTCCATGTAATATTTTGCTAACTTTGTCTTTGCAATTCCAGTTCTTTAAATTGGCAACTGTTGGCTGGCAAGGACAAACTTGATCAACATTATTGGCTTTTTATCTTCTGAAATCTAAGTGACTTTAAAACTTGTTTTGCATAGTTTTTCATGTTCTTGTCTGCTAAGCCATTCATGTTTAGCAGTACACTTGTGGAGCAGTTTATTGAATGATCGTTGGTAGCCTTGACATCCTCCAGCTCATCTTATTGTAACACAATTTCTTTAGTTCATGACTCTTGCCCTTTTCTCAAACAGAACTAGTGTTATCACTGAGTGTAACATGTAACACAGCATTCTAGTGACTGAGAATGTGTAAACTTTACAGCCCTTCAAAATTGCCTCCTTGGAGATGTTGATTTCTGTGTATCTTGCATCTGCTTGCTTCATTTCATGGACCAAATTTGTTTGATTAAACTTGCTATAACCTGCTACTCTGTATAATGTGAAGTGGTTATATTCTTGCTTTTGAAGAATATATAACCACTGTTTAATCTGTTTGCACCATCTCAAAAGATGTTTACATTTTTTTGAGATGTCCAGGAAATTTTGGGACAAACATGCCATGATGTGAGCATATACCAGATTATCCTGTGCACGACTTGATACACCAACTTTTGGGGGTTTGTACTGGCCTTCATTTTGGAGGCCTGGAGTACCTCAGGTACAATATTTTTACTAACAGGCTGTTGGCAACTGGTGGTAGTTTAGCTCTTTGGAGTCTGAATGGTGCATTTTGCTGTTGCTATTCCTCTGCCACAATTCAAAAAGAACTGTCATGACTACAGCACGATAACATGATTGGAAGTCTCAACATACATACAGTGAACAAGAAGGGGAAGGGCTGCATAAATAAAACATAATTTGATGAAAACAACAGTCACTGCCTAAATAGGTAGACCGTGCTATGCTAGATCACATGAGCAGGGTCCAGCAGCATACGATCGATGTGCTTGTGACAGGATAAGTACACACGTATATCAAAGTGCCATGGATATGCAACACAGGCACAGGTAAGAGCACATGGGAAAAGAAATGGTGGAATAGAACAATGAGAAAGGTGAAAGTGCAAGCAGAAGAGTACATGGAAGGGAGATTGTAAGGAAAAACTGGAATGGGTCAGGGAATGAGGGTAGTGTTATTAAGGAAAAGGTGCCCAATTTTTAGAAAGGAAGGATAAAGGTGGAGGAGAGCAGGGAATTATGAGGTATGAAGGGAGGGTATAGGTATGACAGCAAGGGTAGAGATCCACACCCATAACTTTGACAAAGACTGACATGGAAGGTGACTGATGACATGGGTTTGCCTGCCAGTAATAGCCCAGTGTTCAGGGCAATGCAGTCATGCAACACTGCTAGCCATATGAGTACACTCTTCAAGGTGCCAGCCCTGGTCTCAAACCACTGGTCTACCTCCTTCCACAAGGTGGGACCTCAAGACCCATTTCCTGATGAGGACCCTATGCCTTTTGCTTGAAAGGAAGTAGGAGGGGTCACAAGGGTGCCTTCCAGAAAGCCTCCCAACTGCCCAGAGAGTCTAGCATGGGACTGCAGGGGACTCAGCAGGTGGTAGTGTGGCCAGTGCAGCGTATGATGACAACTGCTGCCACACATTTTCTCCAATAATTAACATAAAGTTGGAAATAAAAGACAACAAAAAAAAATGTAAAAGTAAACAGATGAAAGGAAAAGGCACAAAAGTAATATTAATGAGGATGAAGTGGTGCACTTTTGTACAACAGGCCTTGGAAAGGGGAAATGCAGACAAAATTGCAACAGTATACAAATGCCTGGGACCTCTTATGATAAAACTGGATGGTATGAATGGCTGTGCTCCAGTCACTTCTTGGTAGGGCCGTGGCCAGGTGTTGGATGTTAGTGGGTCTGGGCAAAGAATACTGAACAAGGGAGAAATAAACTGTGCAACCAGAATTGACAGCCCTGTAGAAAACAAAGGTATGTGTAGTTGACATATACCTTTTGAAGAATGCTAGGAAGTGCAGCATAGTCTGGCATACTACTGCATATAACATGCCTTAGAGTAACATCAGGAATAGGCAATGGACATGTAAATCACTGCAGTAATAGTGTATTCAACTAAACTCATGTTGTGCCAAGAAAACCTGGACTGTGGAATGGGCAGAAAGGCATTGCAGTATAACTGTTAGATAATGGATATGTGGTCAACTGAAATGACAATCATAGATCTATAAAGCACTACACAGTAAAATTCTAAAATAATACAGATGAGAAAAATAACCCAACTGCATTAGCACATCCAAAGTTGGTACATTTGGCATTAAGATAACAATGCCAGAAATAGCTGGTAGAAGTAAGGTCAGTGTGAAAATCTGATGGGCTGCCAGCCCAGCCAGATAGAATTTTATAAATAATTCTGTGTCATTGTAAATATTAATATGATCCACAGGCTGGTTTCACAAATGTAAGAAAACCGAGTTATGTTCTGAGCTTCAAAAATGTAACCACAGTGCACCCTGCTGGAATAAAGTGGATAAGAAAAGGATGTTATGACTGTGTTTGATCTCAAGCTCAGAGACAGGATGTCTGCAGCTAGAAATTATTTCTGTTGTCTTAAGACATAGATAAATTACTAGGTTTCACATGTAAAGTGTCTTTTATTGCTGTGGCTTCCTGGCAGGTGAAGATCAAAAGGGAAATGTTAAATGTTAAGTTCTGTGAGCCTGGGAAACTCAAGCAGATGTAACAAGAATGATGTAATCTGAAATGATTCAGCAGTAATGTGTATTATTAATTTAAAGGCAGTCTCAGAAAGTAAGGCTAGCATTTTGTATTTGTCTTCAAACCTGTTAACAACTCACCAGCACTGTGCCTTGCTCTGTAAGTAAAGTTATTTAGATTTTAGCATTTCTCTTAGAGGTAGATAGGAATATAGCCAGATTAGTCTAGCTGTTTTCTGTATTTATGTCAGACTGTCAAGGGAGCCCGCAGGATTTTTTGCAGGGGGGTGCAAACCCAGAGCCCCACCCACATAGCTCACCCCGCCCCCTGCCAACACAGCCCCGCCCAAGTCCACCCACCCCAAGCCCCGCCCACACAGCCATTCCAGTGTCCCATTACTTGGCTATTTCTCCCCATTTACTGTAGACACTGTTCAAATCTGTGTGCATACTGTGTTATGCTTTAGTTCTACAATGATTACAGGCAGTTGGATTTAATTTACAACTTTTATTTCAAACATTATAGCCCAAACACTGAGACATTTACTAAACCTAAACAAAGCAATAGTCTTACAATGAAAACAGACTTGGCATTAAAGCTTCTCTACTTTTGAAACTCACATTCAATGAAACGGCATTGAAACCCACATTCAAAGAAAATGCATCTGGCCAGTGGCAGGTTATTTACCTTTGAACTGTTTTCAAGCAATAGGCTCCTTGCACACTGTTAGGGCCATGAAAAAGTTATTTACCTGATTGTATTAATTATAATATATAATTGAATTATATCCCTTGTATTACACAGCAACACTTGTACATTTCAGTGTTTCATCTACAAATTCAGTGCCTGCTGCCGTCAAAGAATAAATTGCCTATGTTAAATTAAAAAAATGGTAAGCTGGTATATTGCAATAGAAAATGGATGACAAGCTGAAAAACAGGTTCATAGTTATTAGGCATCTCATCCAAAGGAGGACATCCTGAGGACTGCAGCATACAAATGTATATGCTGTAGGAATAGAAGCTCAAGCCTTTACATTAAGATGCAAGTATTCTACTTGTGGTGCTACTAACATAGCTTTAAAACTTTATACCACAATAGAGATACCATTTGCTAAACAAAATGGTTGCACATTGTAAATAGACTTGGCATGAGCAGCAGTGAACTTCGCTTCCCTTAAAACTCACAGTTCCTTGAAAATGCACTTGAAAATTCCACCTGCTAACTAACTCGGGCATTTCACTTTCTCTCTCTCTTACAAAGATACCACACCCCTCAAGGCCTCACCCTTAGTGCAAGAAATCTTGACAAAGCCTAAAATAAATAGGGACAAATTATAAATATGGCTCTCAGAAAATTGCAAGAGTAACAGGATTTGTGTTAGTATGCATTTTTCTAAATGACATGACATCTAAAACTGAAATGTCTCATTTAGCAACTTCAATCCTTTTAAGAGGAATATGGGGCAAAAATCTGGACAGCTGAGGGGTATGCTACCTCCCTCTTATACACACACCAAATAATTCTGGTCAGACTTGAATTAGTTCTGGGAAGGTTGCACTGAACGGCACCGTGCTTGATCTGAAGTGGGTGAAATCCTGGTAGCTAGTGATTGCAGCTCAGCAATGTGGAGCATTAAAGCATTTTTAGCAGAGCATTGTTTCATCACTACCTATTGTGTTTGCACATAAGCTGTAGTCATTTCAAACATTTGCCTTTTTTGATTACTACAGAGTACATTTACCCACCAGAGCTATTGTGTTTTGACTTCATTGTGGAGCTAGTTGTTGCAGGGCTTGGCTTTTAAGTAAGGTAGCAATGCTTATTTACCATATACCATTAAAGTCACCCAACTACAAGTGTACTAACACACAGACACTGGTCTCCAATAAAATGTAATGAGCTTCTGAAAATACTGTAATCCTGTACTTTTATTACAAATACTGTCATATGCATTTCAATACCCAAGGCTTATACATTATCTAGCTATGTAAATATTCTCTGCATGGCAACAACGAAAAGGCTTTCAATGCTGGCAATTCTTTAACAATATGCTTACTAAAGCTTACTTGCATCTTACAATGTCACAAGCTTACCTGATGTTCATTAAACCATGGCTACTTAAACAGAGCAACAGGACACTGTGATAGCATGCAGTTCCTGAATAATAAGAAGCATAAATCAACAGTATAAAAATCTGATAGAAAACCAGAACATTTTGCAAAATCAAGGACAGATGAAAAGCCACGGTCATATTTGTGATCTACCTTGGATAGGGGAATACTCTGCACACTTACTGCATAACTGCTTCTTGCCTTCCTTGGACACATCCCGAGCCACTACAATGGGGGCTGGGGTGCAATAAGTATGTCATAATTTGAAATGTCTCTGGCTGATAGTGATGGCTCTGACACTCCTACCTCTCAACTTCAGAGCAAGAAATCTGGACAAAGCCATACATAGAACTAGAAGTGGGACACAGGCCCAAAAATAAGGCCAATTTTTAAATATTTCTCTTATTAACTTAATAGAACAGGTAGATCTTGCATTAGTACAAATTTTCTGAAGGGTATAAAATCTGAAACTCAAATGTCTGCCATTATTTTCTAACTTCAATCTTTAATGACTTGCCACTAATTTGCCAGAAACCACAATTTTATGAAAAACAGACCAAACTGTGATGCAAAAATACCTGTCAAAAAAGGGACACCTTTTTAATATTAACAGTTAACTTGAAGCAGCTAACAAAATAAGAGCATCCACATGCATTTCTGAAATAAAGGTAATCTATAACTGATCATTACAGTTATAATTGTAAACCCTCCACATTTTCTTCCAAAATTGCCATTTTGGAGAAGGGATTATTAGGGGAGAGCAACATTTTGAGCCAGAATTGGGGACAATTGAGATGTTTGGATATTCCTAATCTACAAAGTGATTTGCACATACCTCTCAACCTCTTAATGCAGGAAATCTGAACAAGGCCCAATATATTGGGGAACATACAAACACTACTAAAAATTGCTCTTGTATAAACTTAGACAGTCTTGCATTAGCATGCATTTTTCTGAAGGTTATGACATCTGAAACTCAATGTCTGTCATTTAATGGCTTCATTCCTAAATGATTTGCTAGAAAACCACAAATTTTATGAGAAACAAACCAAAAATAAGCAGCAAATATCTATTAATTCTGCAAAGATATGGACAACTGAGAGGTATAGCTCAACCGGGCTGTCTGAGTTTGCTACCCCCTCACAAAATCATGGTCAAATGGAGCCTCCCCTGCAGCCATTCCAATGTCCCATTCCTTGGTTATTTTGCCCCATTTACCATAAACACTAATGTGCATACTGCTTTACTTCTGCGATGATTTAGGATTTCATTTGAAAGTTTTATTTTGCATTTTACAGCACAAACCCCAATACATATCTGTTAAAGCAATGCAGTCTCAATGAAAATAGACTAACATTAATACTTCTCTGCCCTTGAAACTCACATGCATTGAAACAGCACTGAAACCTACTTTCAGAGAAAATACATTTTGCCAATTGCAAATATTAACTCTGGGCTGTCTTCAAAATCATAGGCCCCTCGAACGTAACATACACATGCTCTTTGATACACCTTCCTGACTGTATTACATTATATTCCTTGTACAATACAGTACAGTTGTTAAAGGGCATTTTAAATTTATTGTTTTGAAAATTTTTCCAGTAAACAAAAACAAAAAGCATCCACCAATGACAAAATTGCCCAATTCAGAACATTTCCATCATAAAAAGTCTACTCAAGTCCACCAGTATCAGTAAATAATATACACAATCTCTGTAGTAAAATCCATATTGAAGAAATTTGTAACTAATAGAGGTTGCTGCTAGCAAACACTTTATATGTCATTGTTTAATCTACAAATAAAGTGCCTGTTACCCTTGAAGAATAAATTGCCTTTGTTGCATGCAGTAAATTAATGAAAATCTAGTAATACCACATTTGAGATTGGATAGCAAACTGTTAACAGGTTCATAGTTACTAGGCATCTTTGCCAAAAGGACTGCAGCATCCACCCCTTTACAACACAATACAGCATCAGCAATGCATTTATCTACTGTGGGAGTAGAACCCACAGCCTTCAGCATCTAAAGCAAGTACACTATCTGTTGTGCTATTGATGCAAGCAGACTAAACATAATCAGCACTAAACTTTTGCTCCCCTGCAGCTCTCAGCTCCTTGTAAAATCTACTCTACACTCAGCTGCATCTCTGAACTTTGCAGCACAAGAAATCTGGAAAAGGCGAAAATTTATTGGGGGGGGGGGGCAAAAGGCCAAACAACAGGGACACATTTTAAACATTGCTTGCATAATGTTTGAAAGTTGCTAGAAGAATAAAATGCTGCATTACCACCATACATTTCACTGCCACGTCTTGAACCCAGGGGACCTCCTGCAAAACAGTCAAAGCAACATACCACTACACCAAATCAGCTGTTTTGTGAAAGAGGAAGACTGAAACTTTACCATTTAGTGAATTCAGTTCTCACCATAGCACAGCTGTCAACCTCTTAGCACAAAAGACCTGAACAAAGCCAATAATGGGTGACTACAACCACCAAACATTCAGTGAATTCAGTTCTCACCATACCTCTCAACCTCTTAGCAAATAACACCTGGACAAACCCAGTAATGAGAGAATATAGCCCCCAAACAGTTTCAGTGAAATCAGTTCTTACCATAGCTCTCACCATTAGCAAAAAACCTAGATGAAGCCAATAAATATCTGGATGAAGCCAATAAATACCTGGATGAAGCCAATAAATACCTGGATGAAGCCAATACTGGGTGAATACAGCCCCAAACATATTCAGTGAATTCAATTCTTACCATAACTCTCAACCCTAGCACAAAGCCTGGATGAAGCCAATAATGGGGGGAATACAGTCCCAAACACAGGGATACATTTCAAATATCCATCTTGTACACTTAGAAAATTGCTAGAATAAAAGCTTGGTGTCCATTTACATTTATTAACCAGGAAAGTCTGACTTTGAAAAAAAAAAACAGCTAATTTTTTTAGCAGAGGCACAGGGAGAAACACTCCAGACAGCCAAGAATAAAACCAGATAATAACATTTAGCTGTCAGGCAACAAGGACACAAATGCAGAAACCACAGATTTTATGAGGAACAGAAAAGGTATGAGGGAAAATCCTGCAATATTTTTACAAATGGTGGTGGGTAGGGAATTCAGGCTCTTGCCACTTGGGCCCAAGGTACAGGGTTCAAGCCTTATTCTCTACCCACCACCATGTACACCTGGGGCATTTCACACACACACACACACACACACACACACACACACTGTACGGGTCCCATCTTCTGTCTGCGTCTCTCAAACTCCTCTACCTGAAGGACCTTCCATTCCCTACCTGTACGGGTCCCATCTTCTGTTCCCGAAGAATGCACTATCTTCTGAACGTAAGAACGCACAAAAACAAAATACTTTTGTTTGCAATGATCTACTAGTCAGCCGATTCCAGGGGGTGCAAGTGCACCCCCTTGCACCTGCCTGCGGGCGCCCTTGCAGACTGTCCTACACTAGTCTTTTAAAGTATTTTCCTCTGATTTCTGAACTTTCTTTTATCACTGTATTGTCTTGTGTTTTTATTATTTATTATTAAATATTTTTAAACCTTTCAACTGTGGCTGTTTGTGTGTAGAGATATTTAAGCTCTTAAGAGCACTTGCTTGTATTTGTAACACTGTATAGGTCAGATCTAAATAGCCTTCAAGTCTTTTTCACACTTACCAGTTGGATAATAATAACATTGCACTGTAGAACTGAACACCCTTTGGTAAGGGGCTTTATAGTAGCTGATAAGGGTGGTTGGTGGCAGTTGGTACTACCATATAGTCTGGGCAGAAAGGGACATAGCTTTAGAACCTGTGCCAGCCTTCCCCCGGAGTGTCCGTGTGTTTGTATATAATTCATATCTTAAAGTGTGTGTGTGTCAGCTATTTGGGCAGGGACACGAAGCAATGGTTGGACAGAGAGGGTGCTGGAGGTTTAGGCTTGACCACTCAGCTGAGATCTGTACCCTATAGCTGTGCCAGTGGGGAGTCTTATTGGAAATCTGGAGAGAAAGGGAGAAACCAGCCCCAGACTGACTATGATCTCTGTGTGCTCTTGGGAAATTGTACTTTATTGTGTGTGTACTTGTTATCTTCCCAATGTGGATTCCCCTCACTGGTGCTAGAGGTGAGGGAGGCTCCTTGATTATTGGGCCAGACCACAGGCATCACATATTAATTGTTGGCAGTGGTGGTACATCCACATTAAATATTAATTGTTTGATAGTGGTCAGATAGCCACATCACATATTAATTGGCTTGTAGTGTTGTGGACATCGAATTCCTGTTGCTTGTGTACAGTGATCACTGAAGGTGTTTTTGTACTCTAAATCAGCCATGCAGTGAACATTCAGAGTTCTGATCACAACTGTTTAATTTCTTTTGTTAGTTTAGTTAGTCAGGGAGTGCAGGCAGCATGTCAGCAGAGGAGCATGGCAAGCTGACAAGGAGCCAATTGGCTGAGAAGTGCCAGGCTAAAGGACTAGTGCATGGAAACCTGACTAAAGCAGATATGATTGCAGCTTTGGTCACAGCTGCATCAGAAAATAGCAACCAGGAGGATGATCAGACTGGCCGTGGAGATGTACCACACTCAGAGAATGGACAGCTCAACCTTTTGCAGAGGACTTAAAAATCCATCTGGAGCTAAAGAGACTTGAGGTGGAGGCCAAGCATTTTGAAACAGAAGGAGCAGAGAGACTGAGGTGTCTTGAGAGTGAGGAAAATGAGAAACTGTGATGTCTGCAGGTTGAGGAGAATGAGAAACTGTTATGCCTGGAAGCTGAGCAGAAGGAGAGGCAGAGGCAACATGAGAAGGAGATGCTGACTCTTTGGCAGAGTCATGGATATAATGGGGAAGGGAGTAACCGGACCCCAGAAACACAAAAGGTCAGTAAATTTCTTCCACAGTTTACAGAGGGGGATAAATTTGATAGTTTCATTCATATGTTTGAGAGGGTATATAAACAGTATGATGTTGACCAAAGGCTTTGGGTACAGTTCCTCACCTCATAGTAAAGGTGTAACTGCATTGTCCAAGATAACTGATCATGATTGTTTAAACTATAATGTTGTAAAAAATTGTTTGCTAGAATTTTTTAGGCTAACACCTGAAGCTTATAGGAAAAAGTTTTGTGAGTATAGATGCAAGACAGATGAAAGTGTGTGTGTGAATATGTTGCTGAACTTATCACTTATTTTCATAGTTGGGTGAGTGGATCTCAAGTCACCACTTTTGAAGGGCTGGTAGACCTTTTGGTGATGGAACAAGCCCTTAGCACTCTGTCTGAGGACATGAGGCTCCGGTTAGCTAATAGACAATGCTCTACTTCAGATGAGTTGGGGAAGAAGGGAGACCTATACCTAGCAAGCAGGGCATCATTGCACAGGAAAGGGACCATCAGTGCTACTCATGGGTGTAAAAAAACTATGGTGGGAAGCCCAGACTGCCCCAACAGAATCTGACAGTAGCAAGGGAATCCACTAGTCCAGGTACATGTCCAGGACTTAGGGTTAAATGTTTTGAATGCAACCAGTGGGGCCATGTGGCATATAGATGTTCACAGAGGCAAGGTGGGGAACAAACAGTGAGAGAGCCAGTAAGTAGGAATGACAAAATACCAATAGTAGTTTTTCTAGATACAACAGGGGTACCAAACCACCATCCTGCAGATGTCCTGATAGGGAAGGATTTTGATAATGCAGTACTGTGTGTTAATGCAGTTGCAAGCAGTCAGGCTTGGAGACAAGCATGTGTGTTTGGTATCCTGGCAGAGACCCAGACAGACCGCACACTTGCAGCCAGGACAGGTGAGGGGATTACTTCAGGGAGGGAGCTACCCTGTAGCAGTGAGACTGAAGGTGAGCCACAACTGCTTGTTGGTACTGATGGTCTCTTGTCATTGCAAGTATTAATATGATCCACAGCCTAGTTTCACAGAAGTAAGGGAAACTGTACTTTACTGTGTGTGTACTTATTATCCTCCCAATGTGGATGCCCCTCACTGGTGCTAGTGGTGAGGATCAAGGCTGCTTGATTACTGGGCCAGTGCATGGGTGTCACAGTCAGTAACAGAGATTACATATGAATTTAAAGCAAACATCCATCATACAAGCTGTGAACAACTTTGCAGTGGTATTATTTTTTGAAAGAAATGCAAAACTGGGCAGTGACGTAAGCAGACAAAGCAAAGATATACAGACCTTGTTGCAATACACTTTACATACATTAACACCTCTAGCATGAAATCCTGTTTTGTTCTATTTCTTTCTGAGCTGCAGAACACACACACATAGACAAAAAAATGAGCATAGTTTGACATGCACACCTGAAACAACCTGAGGATGTACAGTAAAGCCTATTGTAGAATTTCTAATGGTTTTGTCATACTTACTCTTAAAGTCAGCCTGTCTAATTCTAATCTTCACTTCTTTTTAGTGAGAAGGTCAGGGTGACTCCTCATAAGGCCCCTGTATTGGTGACAGCACTGCTCACTAGAGCAAGTGATGAGGGTGATGATCACAACATCACTCACTGCTCTGGCAAGTGAGAGACAGGTTTTCCTTCTTTCGTGGAGGTTCTCATGTGAGTACCCATCAAGCATTTCTAGTGGTGCATGTGCAACAGGTAAAAATGTATTTGTTTCCATGCAGAACAATGAAGGTGCCCTGCGGCAGTCAGTTCTTATAGAAACCAGTAGTGAAAATGATAGCTGTGCTGCGCTGATGTACATTATGGAGATCAGGTGAAATGTAATAACAGGCAGCAGTATGAAGTAGTTCAATAAAAATATGTCAGACAGCAACCACAATGGACTTGCATAGAGTGAAGGTGTGGCACTTGCACTGTAGCCACAGCCCTACTAAGACAGAATGCTACAACAAAAGTACCCATTGCAGCATCATGTCCCTATCAACCAATTGCTCAGTTTGTAAAACCACATGGGGTGCAGGATTATATCAGACCTTCTTGGGCATGAGCAGACTATACAGTGGACTACCAGGCTTGTGTATGAGTAGACATATGCCTGACAGTGTAACATAACCTAGAAACCCCACTGCATTGTAAAGGTGATTAAGAAATGGTTAATCAGAATTATCTCATCCTTACCTTAGCATAATAGTGGCACAATGAGGGCAGTGTTAGTGCAATGAAAGCTGCAGTTACCATGGTAGTGTTGATTGCCTTATAGATAGTCCTCATACTGAGCAGTGATTTACACAGAATTCTAATCTATTCTACAAGTATTGTGTATGGGAGCAATGACTACCTGTAGCAAAGGTATATGGCATCTACTTTATTGGAGTTTTAAAATGGCAACTTACATATGCAGAGGAGGACAGTGCCATGGGGGTGGGTGGGGGGGCATAAACAGCACAGGTACTGTCTGTCTCCAGCTTACATGGGGACTGTAAAATTATAGGGGTCACTGCAGTAGCCATGTTGAGTAGCATCTCTGTCTGCATATAAGGTCCATCTGACATACACAGGGAATTGGGTGGAGTAGAGTGAGGAAGGCACACCTGCTATATGAGTGAAAATACAGAGATGTACAGATTGATCTCATTTTGATGTTGTCTTGTGTCACAATGTTATAAACACATCACCGGCTGCTTGATACATAATAAACAGTTAACGCAACACACAAGGTTGAAAATATTGTCTGATGTCAGTGCCATGACTCACTCATTTACAGACCTTTGTGTCACACTTGGTCAAAATCATAGAGGTGTGCATCAGTGATCCTGGCACTAACATGTCACTCATGCCATGTTACAGATGATTATTGTGATGTGTGGTAGACTTGATTAACTACATGAGGTCATGTGATGCTAGCATAGTGATGTAACATATAGGGACCATGGCCAAAACTACTAATTGAAGGTATTGGAGGACCACTTTATATCTATTATAGGCACCTGAAGTTTGATGGCACAGCCCACTGCGGCTATGCTGCATGCCACCCACATGGGCCATGATCCCAGGGCATGGCACCACACCTGACACATTTTTCCTCAGCTAGTGATAGCTATCCTAATGCCCATGGCTGCCAGCATTCCTAGGCATTGCAGTTTCCATACACTTAGCCAGATCTCCTCTGGCTCTACTGTGGATAAATCCCTCAGGGCAGTTTCATCAAGGTCACCTAGGTTCATAAGTGCATACTAGGCTAACTACCACCAGGGCCTTTATAAGCCTAGTCATGCAATCAAACCCAATTCTGTCCTTATGTATGAAGGGTGATTATTAGGAGGGGGTATGTTAGTTACGAAGTTTCTAGAGGTTATATGAGGTAGTATATTATTTTGAGCATCACTGTCTGCCTTTCTCTAACAGAGACATGGGAGGGTCAAATCCAAGGTGAATTTTTGATTTTTCAACAAATGGTCAAGGTTACTTTTAAACAGAGTTAGTGATGGACTCTGCTTCTCATAGGTGGGGGTCTGCTCCAGAGCAAGGCGATCCTGTGAGACACATATCCGTCTCCCCAACGTGTCACATTTATGTCACAAGCAAAACTTAAATCCTTGAATGTAGTGATTCTGATGCTGTTCATTTTGTGGATGTGCAAGAATGCCTTGTAAGCCAGGCATAGATGCCTATCAGTAACCTGAAGGAGACAGAGTATAGAGACAGGGCTATAATGTGATCTGTATAGGACAATGTGTTTATACCCTGGATTCTTCTGGTAAAGAACCTTTGTCAGCATTCTGACCTTTACATATGTCTGATCAGGTACATACCAAAAGGGGCATGATATTTAATGATGGGTCTGATAAGGGTCAAATAAAGTTGAATTATGACTTCCTTGGACCAGAATGCCATGCCCTAACTTATAAGTTGGGTGACATAGAATGATTTCTTACTGCCTTAGCCACATGTTGGTCAATGGCCAGATTCCCATCTAATATGCTCTCAGATCCCTGAATACCGGGTCAGCTCTTAGCGCTATCTTATCAATGGAGTAATTAGCCTTAGTGACAATTTTCCCAAAAAGGCAATGTAATGCATTTCTTTTCATTGAGTTTTAATCCATGACTTTAGCACTAGTCATTTCCCTGTGTTAGACCCATTTGTAAGATGTTTGTGTCATGAGAGGAATCTAAAATGTCACATTGTTATTGCCTCCTACTGATTATGAGCCAACAGTTAAATGATAGGGCTAGTGTCATGGAAATGACTATCAGGGAATTCCTGTCTATCACATGATAAGACAGTCATGGTCATTTGGTGAATACCATCTTTGCTAGCAGTGCCTCAGCATATTGTGCCCCCATCAGCCTTACATGAACTTCCCCCTGCAGTTGGTTCCTCCAACAACAGCTTGTATAGCACCTCCTCTGTTGTTGGCTATGTAGATGTTTGATACACTGATGGTGAACTTGTGTTGTAGCCGTTAGTATAAAACCATGCTGTGAAGCATAGCACAGATGACAGAAATCTTGCTGCAGCTCTCCAGAACTTACTACAGTTCATGACCAGAAGCATCTAGACAATGAAAGTGGGTGCTCAAACATTTAGAGCACCCAATTAACAATGTTGGAGGCCTGCACCGATGTAAGGTTGCACGATATTTCAACCAATGTCAGAGATGCTATAAGCCAAGATGCATCCAGCATTACCTGCACTAGTGCACGATTAGATTTATGAGTGGACTGTGGTCTCCACACTTGCTGGATTGTTTGTGCAGCTTGCAAGTGTAGATTAGTGCACTAGTCAGATAATTATGCATTAATAATGCATGGATTTTATACATCCCTAAATATTACTCTAGACAACCTTCAATCACCTATATCTAACAAAGCAGAAGTTATGATTTTCAAACTACAAATAAATAAAAACAAATGTTTAAACATAGTATGTGCTATAATCCCCCAGGTAATAACTCCGGGACCCTAGAAGACATCCTCTACTGTCTACCCCCAAGAGACCATTGCTCTAGGGGACCTCAATATAGATTGAAATACCTGCACTGCAGACACCCCAACCACCCATGTAAACCTACATGGTTTTACGCAAACTATAACCCCCCCCTACTAGGATCAGCAAGCATAGCAATAAAGAAGGTATCATCGACTGGATACTAATTAATAACCCCCACCACATGTACAAATCAGGTACTCTCCCTGAAGGTCTAAGTGATCATTTCTTAACGTATATTACTAGGCATAAACTTGAATGTCTACATCTACCTACCTATAAAACAATAAGAAATAACAAAAACTTCAACCTTAATAAATTCGTAGAAGAATTTAAATTATGCAATTGGTCAATTCTAAAACAACTACCACTAGATGAGGCAGTAACACACTTTAATAACACATTCCTGGCTATCCTTGACAACCATGCATCTGCACGCTTTATTAGAATTAAAACAAAAATTGCCCCCTGGCTCACTAAAGGAACCAAACTAAAGATCATCCAAAGAAATAATGCCTGGAACACCTGAGGCTCCTCTAAAGCCCCACAATATCAACTCAGATTTCGACAATATAGGAATTTCTTAATATATATAAGGAATATAGGGTTCTGATGAAGCTCACGATTAGTGGGAGAAAGCGCTTAACATTTCTTGGATTAAACCAGTTTTAACATTTGGTTTGTGTTGGGAGTAATTTTCAACTGTCGTTGGACATTGATGGTTGTGAGGGGACAAGCGATTTCTGTAGCGTTCTGTTTCGCTGCTGACAATATAGGAATGATACAAAAAAATCCATTTTACTAGACAAAAAAAAACAATTTCTGCCATCTACATCAGCAACACCACAACAAGCCACAGAAGTTCTGGGCAGGTATTAACAAACTCCTCCACCCAGGGCAATCCACAACTCCAACTCCCTCAGCCCCAACCCAAATATCACCAGAGTCCATTGCCAACATCTTCAACAGTTTCTTTATAGAAACCATCTAGACCCTTGCTAGCAAACTTAAACCCACTTGTCCTAATGCTGAAACCCCTAAACCCAGTGACATTCTCTCCTGCAGCTTCCAAAAAGTTCCGACTTTACTCATTAGAGCCCTAATTAAAAAACTCAAACCAGCCACCCTTTCAGCTGACCTCCTCCCTGTAGACTACCTGCAAAAAGTTGCTGATCTTATCGCATTCCCTGTCTCTATTTTGATAAATACAACCATAACTGAAGCCTCTATCCCCTCTATCTGGAAAGCATCACATGTCGTACCACTCCACAAAGGAGGCATCTCCATTGAGCTGTCAAACTATAGACCAATAGCTATCCTTTCCCCTCTGGCTAAAATTATAGAAAAGTGTATCCATAAACAACTCTTACACTAACTTATTAAACATAATCTTCTGGCCAACTCCCAGCATGGATTTAGACCACAGCAGAGTACCACCACAACAACCCTTCTCTCCTTTTCTAATGTCATAAATTCCAGTCGTAACAACAACAAACTATCTTCTGCCCTGTTTCTCGATCTTTTCAAGGTCTTCGACATGGTTCACCAACAGCTACTCTTACTTACCTCTAAACAACCATGCCATACAATGGTTTCAATCTTATCTTAATGGAAGACAGCAGGCTGTCCTTTGGCAGGACAAACTCTCCACCCTTCTCCCCATTACCCTTGTTGTTCCTCAAGGCTCCATATTAGGTCCCCTTCTTTTCTCCCTCTTTATAATGACCTCCACACTGTAATCCCAGATGCAACCTGTATACAATAAGCAGATGACTCCACCCCGATTTGCTCAGCCTCTACCCCTACAGATCTCCTTAGTTTAACCCAGAAAACCTTTAATACAGTGGAAAACTGGATCTCTAATCAACAGCTGATATTAAACCCCAATGAAAGAAAGCTATTGCTCTTCTCCCAATCCTCTCAACCTTAGTTTACTATAAAATCTAAGAATGGGACCATAATCTCACCAGATATGTATACCAAACTCCTGGGTGTTATAATAGACAACAACCTCAAATATGATATGCACATAAACCAAAGTATTAAAACCGTTAATAAAAAACTTGGCTCTCTATACAAAAACAACCCTTTTCTCACCCCTCTAGCTAGGACTGCCATTGCCCATACCCATCTGCTTTCAACTCTACTCTATGCCTCACTACTCACTAGTACTCACTAACTTGAGCAAAACTGATCTCAGCAAACTCTCTAGCTGCTACAATCAAATTGCCAGGTTTGCCACAGGAACTCCCTACAGGACACACCATTGTCAAAATCTAAACCTCTTAGGATGGCTAGAACTCCCCAGGCTAATGCAGTATAATGAACTTACTGTAGCATTCAAGGTTATTAACCATCCAGAAAAAACGCCCTCCCTTAAAAACATTATCCATCCCTACAAAAACGTTAGGCCACTTTGTTCCACTACAAAGCCTTTGGTTCAATCTGTTAAACCTAATGACCTACCTGGAGAATCTTTGTTTGCAAATTCAGCAGACAAATCCTGGAATTTGCTCCCAACTGACCTTACTCTGAACCCCTCCCTTAATCAGTTAAAAAAAAATCTAGCACAGTATTTTAAAACTCACTAGTTATGTCCTTGACCTAACCCTGACTAAAGCCTAATCTACTTCCATATCCCTGCAATTTTTATTCACAGCAACTTACCTTTTACACTAAAATGTTTGAAAAAAGAAGCTATAATATCTCTGCAGATAGTAGTAGTTGGGGATTGATGCATTTTGCTTTGACTCTGGCTGGGATGGAGGGAGGAGGATAGCAGTGGGATGATGGTTGGTGAAGGCTGTACAGTGCCCAACTTCATGAAGTGGCAAAACTTAGGATTTTTTTGAGAGCAGAGTATCGTTGCTCTCTTTATTGCAGTGATTGATTAGAATGCTTACTGGCTCATTTATTGCATCTGCAGCTAGTTTAATGTATTCAGCAGGAAGATTACCTGGGTCAAAGTGGTACATTTAAGTTTGAGAAGAAGGTTTTTAATGGAGGAAGATTTTACAGGTTTGCATGATACTGTATTTGGTTGTTGAACAGATAAAGAGGTAGTTATTAGACTAAGGCAACCATTTGAATGGAGAAAGTATTGAATTGGCTAGCTATTCTTTCTGTAAAGCTGGTTATTGTGGGATTTAGTTGGGTTGTACATCCAGGATGGAAGAGTTTATTTATTGATGACCAGAATATTTCAGGGATAGTATGATCTCTATTTTGTTGACTGGTATAGCAAGATCTTTTATCTGATCTTGTTTTGGCCTGATTTCTAAGCTGTCTATAAATCTAGAGATTAGATTCCTTTCTTCTTCTAGTGACTCCAGGCTTGTATCTGTTTGTCATTAGTATTTTTGTTTGTTTTGTTAACCAATGGTGTATGTCTAAATAGTAGCATTCAGCCATGCCCCTTTCATGCAGATTGACACTATCTATTTAAATGGACACTAACACATGTTTTAGGTAATACAAATGCTTATTTTAGCATCTTAGCACAATTAGTTTGCCTCTTCACCAGGAAATGATTATGTTCAGATTCTCTCTTCATCATGGCTCACTGCAAAACTTTTATGCATTTCTATATTGCTCGACCAAGTCTTTACTATCATTTGCATTTGTAATTGGTCTCATTTATGGAATTTATCTCCTTTATATATCATTATATGGTCATTCACATATTTTGCTGACTGGTTTATATTCTCAATGATGCTAAGTGTCTCTAAAATCACTCCATCCTACTTATCACAACTCACTGTGCTGTTTTACTTATCATAGTGTGCTGTTTTTGAATCCAGGAGCTGTTCTTTTTATTTCATAGTTGAAATACTTTTTAAGTTGTTACTAGACTATTTTGGAGTTTCAAACAGAATTACTTGGACAATTATGTATTCTGCATACTTTGTTATGAAACAATTTTCTTTGAATCTATGCATTATTATCATGCATTATATATTTATACTATTACATAAAAATTTTCACTTTATTATTTAAATTTTGGTTGTTTCTAGCGCATTCTATTTATGTTGTACTCAGAATGCATTAGCGTTGGATAACTTGCACAGTTTGCCATATTAAATATGTTATTGTTTTGTATTACTGTGCTTCATGTTAATCTTTGTAAAGGACTAAGACAATAACTTTGTTCACTACAGTTCTTCAGTTAAAATTTAACCATTCATCTCCTCCTCAACTCTTTTACCTCAAACTATCCAACTGGGATCAGTTCTTGTCCCACCTACTGAGTTTACCATTGCATTCTACATAATTGTGATATAGTTCTTTAATGATTCATGTTCTCTATATTTAGAATGTCACATGTGTTGAAAAGATGTTATAGAAAAAAGAAGAATAACAGTGCACATAGATGACACGGCAACCTACCCTTTGTACTCCTTTGCACTATCTCTTCAAAGTGATGTTTTAAAATAATCTTAAACTCTAAATGTCAAATCAGCCACAGCCGTGGGTTCAGGTCCATTATGAGTGAAGGTGTTAACATCTGGCACAGCATATTTCACAGCGACTGAATGCTAAGACTTCTTGTATTGTTATTCCCTCAAGCCACATATTTTTCTTCAAATTTTTGGTACATAAAAGTTAAACAAGACCAGCAATATAGATCATTTTTGACACCAGTAACTCCTATTTAAAATCCACATCCCATCTTAAATATCTTAGAATTTGCTTCATCATCCACTTACATTTGAACAGCACACTGAACAAGTGAAAACAAACATCAAAATACATCCCATCTATATTGGGAAGTTGTGATATTTCATTTGCCATGTAACTGAGAGCCTATTTTGAGGCTTGTTACTTCCATAACTAGAATATGGTCTGCCACTCATTGTTTTATTGTCCCACTCCCTAAAGAAATGAAGTGCAGTTACTATGTTACTACTTCCCTTTACAAAGACCACCAGTGCTCTGTCCCAGTAAAAGCAAAACAGATTCCGGTCAAAGAAACAGCGTGAGTTATGCTTAGAGCTCAAAAATTTCTGTCATAAAAGTTGAGGACTTTCTTCTTGGGCAGTAGGCTTAGCAAAATCTCCTCTGAATGTAACTTCACTTTCCAAGTTGATTAAGAGTTCACTCTTAAAGATGTACATAAACTACACGTCAGTGTCAAATTTATAGAGAAATGGAGAATCGATTAACGTTTTACTTACCTCTTGAAAAATCTGCATGAAAATCAAGTAGCAGCACTTAGAAATGAATATAGAAAAAAATGGTTCCATTTCGTCAAAGGACTGCAGTAATGCTGTATATTGTCCCCTTAGTTAATTAGTTTTTACACTGAATATATCATGCAAGAAAAATGCATATGAATCTGATACTGGAATTAAAATTTACAAAGAAAATTGTAACAAGCTGTAATAATACAAATAATGACCTTTATGCTGATTCCCTCTGATGTACCTCTGGAAGTTTGCACCGTAACTTCTAATAGGTGGATGCTGATTTTTTTGATTAAATCAAATTCTGTCCAAACGAGTGGAGAAGTTGGAAGACTATTGATGAAGGCAAACCTAATGCTAATAAAAAAAAAAAAAAAACTAAGATTAGATTAGGCAAGGGCCTCTTACTGTTTATTTCACTTGACTAACAGAACAGTCCTCCGGGACCATTAACCATCTCAATCACACTCTAAATGCATGCTTTCCACCTTACACTAACCGCAGAACAAGGGTAATGAGGCCTCTTCACCCAAGAATATGTAAAAGCTTCTTAAAGTTGATTTCACTGCATGTTTACTTCAGTTATAATCTATAAGAATAACTGTAATTATACTAAACATAAGAATAGTTAAGCAACTCCATGAAATATATTAGGACAAGATAATACTCTGTAATGTGGCTGTTCTAACTGGTAAGGACACTGTAATATGATGTAGTCTGTGATTATCCTGAGAAATATAACTTTTTAAATAGTACAGCTAACTTGTCTGTAACACCCCAATATAAAGATATTGTCCTAATATATTTCATGGATAAATATTTGCAACTCACATGTATCAAATAAACTTTGAAACCTACAAAACTATAAATTTTAAAAATACCTCTCCCTATGTCTTTAAAAGGACCTTACTACTACTCTTTCACCACTGGTATTTTAGAAAAAAGATTGTACTTAGAGAACTTTGCTTCTATGATTACAGCCAAATAACCAGCAGTCACAACTACAATAGTTTATACGAGTAGTAACAATATACATTTTAAAAATGCATGTTTACTAAACGGTGGCTTAGGGTCACACAAACTGCAAAACATCATCAAGAAAATATAGAGAGGTAATCTCTTACTTTAATCATTGCTCAAGTACTACTTGACCCAGAAAATTCATTTGCAGAAGATAGATAATTCAGCAGATTTTTTGTGCTCAGCAACTTTCTTGACCTGGTGTAGCCTGGTCTATTCACCCTTGCTATGCTTGGGCTAACTCTGTTTCCTTACCCTACCATCGCCCCCCCCCCCGCTCACCTCAGTTTATATTTTAGTAACCATTCACACTACCCCATCCATCCAATAATACACTAAAGTTCACACTCCAAATACATTAATCTCCACTAACTTCCACTTTCAGAACACTCCATCTTTTACTCCCCTCCTATATAAACCTTATTACCAGATTGCACTACTATTCCTGAAACACAGCCTTACATTTCCCCTATAATTTTCTCAGCTATATACTAACCTCCACAAACCCATTATATTTAACACACCTTCTATAACATTAGCTATATTTATTTTTATTATACTCATTCTAATTCTTCGTTACACTATAATCATTCGTCATTATGCACTGTCAAACCTGTTATCCTTCTCATATACTCCCTCAAAATGGTACTCATCCAGCTAGCACTACTGCTATACCCAAGTGTATTAGCCCACATTACATCCTACCATACTTACCTTCTATCTAACCAACCTGAGGCCACAGACCTGCCCACATTCTCTCTTCCTTACATCCACTGCCATTTTTTTACCATATCCTCAGAACTATACCTCTCCACCTACATAAATCTACTCATACTCAGTTATATATAAAAACACAACACATAAATAAATACTAAAATAATAATTAGTATTCCACATTCTACTCACTCTAAAATACACAAAGAACTAAATTAGAACATATAGAAACTCAACTTAAACTTAGTGGTGACATACATTCAAAACCTGGACCCACCACTAATCAACATATACCAACCCCACCTTTGATGCCACTAGTAGCTTCCCATACCCATCCATTAGAGGACCAAATTTACTCCTCCTTAACATGAACCTTAGAAGTATAATAAAAAAGACTTCTAAATTCAATGTATGCCTGTTCCATTACTCCCAGATATAACTATAGTTAATGAAACTTGGCTCAAACTAAATGAGATCCTAACCCCCCCCCCCCCCGGTTGCAATATTCATAGAATAGACAGAGCAAAACATATGAGGGGGATGTATAGCAATGATGTATAAAAACAATATTGAAATAAAACTCCACTGTAATAACCTTCCCTCACTTAACAATGGTGAAACCATTCAACCACAAAAAATCCATATTATTGGCATCTACATCCCACCTGGAAATAACATTCCAAAAGCAGAAGATATCTTCCCTTGGCTATCTTGAAATGTACATCATAATGCTATAATACTGGGTTACCTCAACAGTGATTGGCAATCTTGTAACTCAACAACCCCCTTAACTACCTGAATCTATTTGGCCTCACCCAACATATTCATTCCATGGCTAGAATAGATAAAAAAACAAATAGACAGTCCACATTGGAGTGAATTCTAACCAATACACCTACTGTCATAAATTTAACAGGAATGGCATCAGTGACCATCTGCCTACCTTTATACTAAGACAGTGCCCTACTATTAACAAAACTATAGCATGCAACCAAGTAAGAAACCTGTCCATCTTTAACAAAGAGGATTTCATTTTTTCACTCAAACTCTGCAATTGGAATACAATAAAAACCCTTCTTCTAGATGGTGCACTGTCTCACTTTGACAAAACTTTTTTTAAACATCTTAAATGAAATGGTGCCAGTTTAGAGTAAGAGAATAAAATCAATTCCAGCACAATGGCTAACAAAAGAAGCTAAGCAGTTATTTAAATGTAGAGAAAAAGTACGGAAACAGTGATATACAAATAAAGCACAGGACTTCAATAATCTGAGAAACATATTTAAAAAATCAGATATGATAAACAGTCTCATTACATTAAAATCCATCAAAAACACCATAGCAATCCTGAATTATGCTGGTCATCTATAAAAAAAACTGCTCCACCTAGGCCAGACCTACACCCCAACCCCCAATTCCACTAACAATGATGAAAATGTAGCAGTGAAATTTAATTTTTACTTCACAAACTCTATTCTGTCACCAATTAAAGACAGCGCACATAGCATTCTCCTAAAAAAGCCCTTCTAAACTTTAAATAAAGATTGTTTTACATTTAAAGCTGTCCAAACCTCCACAATAAGAAAAGTAATTCATCAAAAAAAAGAAGAAAACTAATTCACAAATTAAAACCCACTACCATATCAGCTGATAACCTACCCGCTGAATATTTAAAACTAGCAGCAGATATCTTGGCCTTCTCCATCTCAATGCTAATCAATAAATCCATAAGAGAAACTCTAGTATCCAAACTATGGAAAATGTCATACATTGTGCCACTACATAAAAGTGGTACCTCAACCAAAATCTCAAAGAAAAATTTATTCATACCCAACACATGGACTATCTAAGCAGCAGTAGCCTACTTTAAAAAAACAGCATGCTATCTGCCCTGGCCATAGTATCAATACTGCCCTCATCAATTTCTGCAACATTATCAATCAAAATAGGAATGAAGTCAACCTGTTATCAACCCTATTTATAGATCTCTCTAAACCCTTTGACAACATTTCCCATCATAAACTATTTTCTGAACTCTCCAGTCTTGTACTTTATCACACATCCTGTCTTGGTGCAAAGCTGCCTTACCAATAGTCAAGTCCTAAAATGGCAACAATACCTTTATGTTCTTCTTCCAGTTAGAGTAGCTGTTCCACAAGGATCAATATTGGGTCCACCTCTGTTCAACATATTTACAAATAAACCTCACGGTGCCGCAAACAGGGCATCTATTGTGCAATATGTAGATGATTCTAATCTGCTCAGCTTCATCCCATCTGAACTCCAAAGACTCACACAACTCACTTTCTCAACAGCTGAGTTCTGGCTAAATCATTCCCAATTGCTCCTGAATCCAAAGTAAAAACAAACTAATGGTCTTTACTCCTAAAACATTCACAGAACTAAAACAGTTTTTCCATATATTTTCATCTAATCACATCAAAATGTAAACAGTAGCCCCACTGTAGTGTGACCATGGAGTTAGTATATATAGTAAGGGGGGGCATAGCCCCCCAAATATTTTATGTATATATTATTGTCAGAGAACACTAATATATTGCAATTACATGTATCCATGTATATAATTCAAAATATTTAAAATATGTGGGGGGCTATGCCCCCCACACCCCCCATGTGAGGTGCAGTGCCCCCACACCCCCCTTACTATATATACTAACTCCAGGGTCGCACTACAGTGGGGAAAAGGCCATCTACAACTTTCAGTGAAATGTGTTTCGGTGCATTGTGTTTTCGGTGAAATGTGCTTTCGGTGAAAAGTGCGCTGTCAAATGTGTTTCAGTGAAATGTGCTTTCGGTGAATAGTAGGAGATCCATCTATATATATATATATATATATATATATATATATATATACACACACACACACACACACACACACACACACACACACACACACACACACACATTTATATTAAACAAGACTGCTTCTGCAGTGCCAAACCTTACCTCTCTAGCTCCACTCAATAGTCCATAGTCAGAACTTACCTCCTCCCAGCCCTGCTCTGTGCATCACCAATCTTTACCAACTTGTACAAAAAAGATCAGCACAAACATGGGGATTTGTTACAAAAAAAATTGTCCAGTTTGCCAGAGACTCTTCACACAAATGTCAGTGCTGTGAGGCTATAAAAGTGTTACAATGGCTAGAACTACCCCATTACTTGTCACACTCCCAATTAGTCACCACGCACAAGCTTATTTACACCCCAGATAAATTCCCTGTATTCCAAAACACCCTGCGATATTACTATTGTACCAGAGAACTAACATCCAGCAAAAAATCCCTCCTACTTACAACCAAATCCAATGATTATGCTTGTGACTCAGTGTCTCAAAACAAGTACAGAAACTACCCATTTTCAAATCTCAGTTCAGATAAAACCTAAACAGTCACTGGCTATACTCATGCACCTCACTTAGTAGCCCCACCCACCCCCTCAACACACTACCTTTGCCTTTTTCTCTTCCTCCCAGTTTCTTCTCCTACTTTTCCTCCATCGACCATCTCACCTTCTGGTCACTCATTCTATATATTCGTCCAGGCATCCCCCTAGCAATTATCCCAGACATTTCCTTTGTACTAATCCATTAAATCATCATATGATGGATGGATGTATTGCTCCTCACAACCATGCAAATTATCAGTGCAAAACACCTGAGAAGTTTCTTGCAGATATTTACTTTTCCATATGTATGCACCTATGCTGCTTTCACTATATGTGTAAATGCACTCTACTGTATTATACTACACATAAATTGTATTACTGCGCCTATGTTTCACTCCTATATAAACAATTACTGTGTCAGGGTTTCATATTGCATGTGACTGTAAGCAGTCATTTGGAGCATTTCTCCCCGAGCCTCGGGTGAAATAGGTCACTGCCCAGTCAGCTATAAACAAATATAAATAAATAAATGAATAAAACAAACAATAAAATCAAATTGTGCATCTAGTCCTATACTTTTTGCAAATAGTTGGGAAAAAAAGTGATGGCAGTGCCAAATTTATTTTTGTAGGCTCAAAGATCTTAGTAGAAGATTACAGGAGCCAAAAACTTAAAAAAATTGTTTCTTTGGAGAAAGCATGTCTAAGTTGGATTCTGCAAATTGCACAATTATTTTAGTCAATATTTAAGAAAATGGAAAATTGTTTGGAACACTTTGTTCAGGTTATGATATGCAATGTGCACTGTTTTGCCATGTCCATAGCTTTAGTGGCCTTCTCAAAGAAGCCCACCAGATTAAGTAGTCATGGCCTACCTTTTGCAGAACTGAATTCAGGTAGGTTCCAGTGTCTGTAGGTTTCTTATGTAATTATGTATCAGATTTCTGATAATTCTTTTTATGGTCTTTATAATAAACTAGTCAGATATATGGGTTTATAGTTCCCTGGGTCTGTGGAATGATCCCTCTTGTGTTGAGGGATAGCCATTGCAAGCCTCCATTTGTTTAGCATTGAAGTCTATGAGGAAGCTATGGTTAAACAGATATACTATTGGGCCTGAGAGGTCATGTTTCATGCAATTCAGGAGGCATCCTGGGATATTTTCAGGTCCCATCAAAGCAGTACTGTTGGCCTTAGAGATTAGAGTGAGGACCGACCCCCTAGTGATGGTTGGTGGAAAAACAATAGGTGGGTATTTCCTGGGGGGGGGGGGGTGACTTGGTGTGCTGGGGGTAAAACTTGAGTTGGCAGATTTGCTACATCTTTTGGCTCTGTATAACTGGTTCCATTTACCATGTGTTCACCTCAAAGTAGCTAAGTAAGAAAAGTAAATATTATGGCATGGCTATCAAGTTACTGGTTTGAATATGGAACATGCCTGTTAAAGGTAAGAATATAGTAATACAGGTGGCATTGTTCTTTGAAAATGCATCAAAAAGTGAAATGCCACAGGTTTTTCTGAATAAGCAAGCACTCATTCAGCATGCTTGTTTCAGACATCACACTATTATGGTTGGTTTAGCTAAGACCAGCCCTCACTAACATCAGCATGGCTTGAGTAGCATGACCTAGTATTCTCACACAGTGGCACACAAATGTGATTTAGTGGAGAAATATGAGGCTATGTACTAAAGCATGAATTAAGAGATGATACATACAGTAGTGTTACATAATGATGCATTCAGATGGACAGCTGTAGAAACACATTTGCAATCACCCATTGGCTGAAACAAATTAGTATTACACGGCAAGGCAAAGACAGACATGATTTGGGTAAATTGTCAGAAATCTACAGCTCAGTGATGAGACTATGCTTAAGATCTATCAATTTTACTGGAAATATTGTGTGTGTGCATGTGTCCAAGAGAGACAGATTAAATACACGGGAAATTAACTTAATGAAGGGACAGAAAACTGTGTCAGAAGAGTTTTTCAATGACATGAGAAGGTACAGCTGTGCAAGACTGAAGGAGACAATTAAATATGATAGTGCAGTGCATGTTCACAGGACAGGTTAAGAAAGTAGCGACATGTATGCTAAGCTAAAATGGAGAAAGAAAGTGAAAAAATCATCAATTATTTGACCTAAAAATTAATGGTAATATAAAACTAAACTAATGAGTAAGTGGGAGAAAATGGCAGAAGATTTACACAGATGGAGGAGTTCAAAGTCACATAACCCTATTGGAAAACTATTAGGAAATGGTAGGGCTAATGCAATATTTGGAAGATTTGATGGAACAGAGATAATTTTTATTTGGCATCTACCTACATTTATTGTCTAGTGATTGACAGAAGGCATCATAATGTACATTTTAATAAAAAAAAAAAAAAAACCCTGCGACTGTTCTGTTCTGTTTGCAATGGATATTAGACAGTAACTTTTTAAACCATGCATACTGTAACGTTTTCCAGATGGTAAGTTGTTAGATCACGCATACTGTAAGGATCATAGGAGGTTACCAGGCTAATGGCACTAAGGCCCTTACAAGCCTAGCTAAGTACAACCCCTCTTCCCAAGAATATCAATATATTAAGCGGAACTAATTCAACACCTACTGCCCCTGTCCAAGAGGGACACAGGTGAAACTCCTGGGGTGAATTTATGGTTTCCCATCCAGTCATCCAAATTATGCTTAAATAGTGTCAGAGAGGGGATCTGCTTCACCTGAATTGGAAGCTTGTTCCAGAGGAGAGGTAATCTCTATGAGACATATCTGTCTCTCTGGAAAGTGTTGTCGATGTCACATACTAGGTTGAATTCCCTAGAGTGAATGCATCTTGTACGATTTGATTTACAAATGTGCAGTTTTTCCATTAGAGCAGGAGCTGAGATTGCTTTATACGCAAGCAGAGGTCACCTGTGAGTAGTCTGTAAGACAGAAAGTATAGTGACAGTGATTTCAGTCTGTCAATGTATGATATATAATGAAGACCCTGAATTTTCTTTGTAAGAAAGTTCTGAGGTCTTTCCAGTTGCTGCAGGTGCCTGGTAAGGTACATACCAAAGATAGCATTGTACTCTATTATTGGCCTGTTGAGTGAGAAGTACAGGGGGGTTACAACTTCTTTTATTCTGGATGCAATGCCCTTACTTATGAGGTGGGCAATGTAGAAAGCCTTTCTTACTACTCTGGAGATGTAGTGGTCAAAGGAAAGGTTGCTGTCAACATGTGTGCCTTAATATGGTTTTGGCTGGTCCTGAATGTTTTTGGCAGTGGTTGCTGTGGTAGCTGTCTTTAGCCTTAATCTGTCACCACTGATTGCATCCTTAGGGTGCTGCTATTAATGTGGTAATTTGCAGGGATGTTGCCCTTGATGAAGGGGGTGATAACGCATTTTTTGCATTGAGTTTTAGCCCATAACTTTGGCACTAGTCATTTGTCTGTGTAAGTCTCTCTTGTAGGATGTTGACATCGTTTGGGGACTTGACTGCATCCGGTTTGCAAACATCAGTAAACTTTGCTAGCCATAGGCCTTTTGTTTTAGCCTGTACATCCAAGAAGTAGATTCCAAGCAACAGGGGCCCCAGCACAGATCCCTGTGGAACACCACTGGTTACAGGTCTGCTTGTAGAGGTAGAGTAATCTATTTTGACTGTGTGCATTCTATCCGTGAGCCAGTTTGCAACCCACCTGACAATATACATCTCCAGATGGGTGAGTTTATCATTAATGCCTGAGTGTGGAATAGTGTCAAAGGCTTTGGCCAGTTCCAGGTGGGCTGTATGCACAGATTTGCCTTCATCCAGGGCTTTGGTGACTGTCTCAAAGAAGTCCACCAAGTTCAAGAGGTAGGGTCTCCCTTTAATGAAGCCAAACTGGGTCAGGTCTAGTGTTTGGAGGTCTCCTATACCTTTGTTGATAAGGTCCATGATTATTCTTTCCATATCCTTGCAGATTACGCTGGTCAGGCTTATGGGTCTGTAGTTCCCAGGGTCTGTAGAGGTGCCACCTTTATGTAATGGGATGACGGTTGCTGTTTTCCATTCAGCAGGTACAAAAATGGTGCCTGGACTATGGTTAAAAAGAGTACCCCGCAGTGCAGCTCTGGTTTTAATCCATTTAGAACACAGCCTGGGATATTATCATGTCTCACAGAGGCTGTTGTTTTGGCTTTGTAGTGAGTGTTTGCAACCTGCTCCTTGGAGACACTAGGTGGAGGCAGGTGGTAGGGATGCTATGTGGGATATGTGGAAGGGACAAGGTGGATAAGTTTTCACTGAAAGTGTCAGCTAGCAGGTTGGCTATCTCTGCAGGGTCAGTATATGTGGTGCCATTAATAACCAGTTCTGCACAGATCTGGGTTTTTCCTTTAAGGTTTCTGACATAGCTAAAGAAGGCCTTAGGTTATCCTTAGTGAAGGAGTCTAATTTGGATTCATAATTAGGTTTAGAATGCTTTACAAGTTGTCCTATTTGCTTGTTTAAGATGAAGAGGTAATGCTTCCAATTCAGAGACCATTCCTTCCTGCTCCTGGACAGCAATTTCTTTTTCTTGTTGTGTAACCTGTTAATAGAGGATGCCCACAAGACAGGCTTAATCTTTCTTGAGGATCTTGTTTTGATCCTATCGAGTATGGCTGAGTTAATACATTTGTATAGATGTTTATACAAGGCATAGGTGTAAATCCCAGTATAGGTGTCCATGCCATCAGCGAGGGCAGGCGCAATGAAGCATTAATGCCATCACGTATTAGCCTGTAATTGGCTTTGGAGAAATTTTTTTGTCTAGTTGCTGCTAATGACAGGGGAGTCAGATATTGTTGTTACTTGCATGAGACTGATTTATGTTCAGACCTCAACAGGGAGGGATGCACACATGGAATGTTGCAAAGATCAGCCATGTTAGTGAGCACCAGATGCAGAATGTTTGGGCCCCTTGTGGGGGTGTCAACCAACTGGTCCAGGGCATTGGAACCGAAGTCTAAGAACTTTTGGACAACTTTGTTTTTACAAGTATAATTTACCCAATCTATGGATGGGTAGTTAAATTCACTTAAACCCAGGGTGTTTGTATCTTGAGAAATTCAAGTACATCCAAGTATGCAGTGTGAGTATCCTGGCTCATGGAGGGGGTCTTATAACTGGCAATAACTTGGAGAGGGGGTCTTACCTACAATCAGTTGGACCTAGATTAGTTCAGTGGAATCATTTTGTTTAACCATTCTAGAGGTCTATTTATCTTTGATGAATATTGATAATCCACCTCCTTTAGTTCTTGCACTTTCAATTTGTGGTATGAATGTGTGGAAGGCATTATAACCTGGTATGGCTAAGGTGCTTTCCATGCCCTTAAACCAAGTCTCTGTGACTGCACAGATGTCATTAACTTCTAAGGTGAGGGCTGCTTCCAGACAGTTTTAGGTTTAGACTCCTAGCATTTAGCAGCATAACCTTAAGGTTGCTTTTTGAAGATATTTTTACGTTGGGTAGTTTGTTGCTGTGACATTGCCTAAAAGATGCAGTATGGAGTAGGCAAGAGACTTAGCCAGTAACCAAAATCCTAAGCGTGACAGATGAAGTCCATCTCTGGCAAAGCAGCGTGGTCTACCTACCATGTCATCCCAGGCTGACAGGTACTGGATCCCCTTAGAATGACACCATAAACTATGTCAATTGTTGAAGTTAATCATTTTTTGTTTATATTGTGGCATCATCATAGGTGAGGGTAGTATGCTGCTCAAGGTTAGGGACCTACCTGCCTGAGACACATATTCAGAGAGTTCAGTCATGTCTCTCTTCATATAGTCCAGTGAGGTATATCTCAAGTCATTCACATCAACATGAGCTATGACAGAGTCATAACAGTACTTGCTGTGGAGTGGTTTGAGTGCGTGTGTGATCTAGTGGATCCTGGCACCCAACAGGCAGCCTGGTAAGTGGGACATCTGTGTGTCTCACTGTAGAGTCACCTAGGACCAAAACATTTAGATTAGATGTACTTTGCCTTAGGGGCTTCTTTGGTGAGACACTTTTGCTTGGAGTTATATGTGTACTGAGTGATGTAGGTATTGTATTTGGTGTAGCATGTTTGTGTTTCAGAGGTCTATGTTATTTAGGGAAATTTCTGGTGAGTACCTCCATATATGATTGTTTATGTGTTGAGAGCATGGTTTGTGCAGGAGGTGTAGTGTGCAGGCTGACAACCTGTTCAGTGGCACAGGATTCCAAATTCTTAGTGTACATGCATTTTCCACAAATTGAACTTGAGTGGTTTAGGAGTGTAGGGCTGTCAGTGTACATATTGGCCACGGTGGTGTAGCAGTTAGCATTATCACCTCACAGCAAGAGGTTTTCTGGTTCAATTCTTGGCTGGAGCTCCTTCTGTGTAGAATCTGCATGTCCTCTCTGTGGTCAAATGAGTTTCAAAGACATGCAGGTAGGTGCATGTGTGTGTATATGTGTGTCTTCTGTGAAGGCTGGACACTGGGCTGGCAACTCAGCACCATAAAAACACCACTGCCAATCAATCTGTGGATGGGTGATCTGCAGTGGCACCCCCTAACTGGGAAAAGCCAAAAGACATTGCTTTTTGGGTTGTCAGTGTACATGAGGGAATTGCTACACTGCCTCAGAATACCCATGTCAAACATGCTGGCAGGAAAAACAGAGGAGAAGAGACCATCCATAATACTAGCTATACATTTGCTTACTTTAATGAGATAGGATATGGTTTAATTGGGAGATGAATATCGATTCTATACTATTGGGTTCTCAAGGGGTACAAGACTATTAGGGATTAGGAGATTTCATTTAGTGGGAAATGCTGTAGAAAGCCCAGCTGAGGTGCTGTCTGAACAGCTAAGCACAATTTAAGGGATTCTCCACTTGGAGCATGGGCACCTTCTAAGGGAAAATAAATCTGCTTTACCTTTTGTGTCTGTAACCGCCAATGGTTTCCTCCACTGCATGGTGCTGTACCAAGGTGCTTACATGCAAACAGATGCCTTAGATTGCTCAGATGAAGATAGTAGAGTAGTGTCTGGTTACCAAACTCCATGGTGCTTTGTTAAAACAGTCGCAAACCTGTGCAAATGCGGGGCCTATGTAGCAACTGTGAGAACCTTTTTTTTAAACAAATTAAGCAGTTTTCAAACAAGCCGGGCAATGGAAATGCTCAGTACTAAGCATTATTCCAGTAATTTGGTTGGACAAGGTTTTGCAGCAGGTCATATTTTAATTAAAATATTTTGATGTGTAATTCACAGTGTTATACTATTTCCTGCTTTCAGTTTGGAAGAGTTAATTCACAATCCATTTCTAGCTAACTCATCTTTGAACCTTGGGTATGAGAAAACTTGATGTAAATGAATATGACTCTCTTATTCCCAGACATACTTGAGTATAACAAACCACTCTTAATATAATCTCTGATCCTGCATAAGCTACTTAAACTGCAAACTACTCTGTGCTGATTTCTGAAACAGGCTTTTTCTTAATGAGGATTTATAACCAAAGGAGTGAAACACATATTCTCTAGTTTTCATTAGGAAAAGGTGACAGCCTTACTATGGCTCTGAAATTTAAGACAATGTAAAATGCCGCTCTTGTTGTCCATTGAATTAGAAGACTATAACGAGAGGTGGCAAAGAAACTGTGATCTTTTAAAGCTGAGGTTGTCAGCGGCTTTGTGTGTATTAGGGTTGATTTGATAGCTGCAGATCATTAGTAAAAGCTTTTTAAGGTGAAGTAAAATAATTGGTGATTTGCATTGTGAAAGTCTGCATTAATGAAGGCATCTGAATCTATTAGAATATCTTTCAGGCTTCAGTGCTGTCTGTGAAGAAGAACATTGTATTTCAAGTCAGTAGTTCAGCATAGCACGAAAAAAAAATTGTTTTCTTTCTTTCTTTCATTCTAACTGTGCAGATTTTATTCTACCATCGTCTGAAAATCTGTGACAGTGACAGACTATAATAAAACATAAGAAAAGATTACATATGGAAAGTTGTAATTAGAATTTAACAATTATATCATTTAATTGTATAGTGCTGGCTGCATTTTTTTTTTCTAATCAAAGACAGTACTTAAAACTATACTAAGAGAAAAGACTGCATAGCAAAGCATTTTTAAGCAACTTTCATTTACTGATAACAGAATATGAAGGCACAATGAAGGTGTACTTTATCCATGCATTTTACTTCATAAAATACTTCTGAAGCTTAGCTGTGTTTGTGTGAGTGTGGGGGATAACAATTTGTTGTTTGATTCCACTTTTGTTAATGCACTGCTAATAAAGACTATATGATGAAATGTCTTTTATAACCATATACATACGAACTGATTATAAGCTAATATTTGTCTATATTCTAAACCACCTGTTCACAAGTATGACCCTGGAAGATGATGACAGAATCACATATTATACAAATGGGAATGACTGAAACTTAATGAAACTTATACACACACACACACACACACACACACACACACACACACACACACACACACACACACACACAGCTGGAAATAGTTCTATTTCTCAAACATTACTTTAGCTAAATGTGAAATGCACTGTTTATTTTAACTGTGTAAATGACTGGTTTAACAAGCAATGTCATCAATCATGTAGTACAAATATGTATGGTACTGTATTGTTATCTCTGTTGTACAACTATAAAGTTAATCTGTAAAAGTAAGGGAGGATCGAGAATGAAGCCCCCATATTTGTAGAAGAGGAAGAAGTCCCTCGTGAAATAATTGGTGTGTTTGAATGTAGGTGGAGATTTTTGTTTCTATAGTCTGTGTACCAGAAACCAAAAGGAGGTGTAACAGCAAGTAAAAAACAAATAAATGGGCAGTGTGTAAAATGCAGATCTTCAGAATCCATTGGTGGTGTCCAAATCTTGTAAAATACTCCATTGTAAAAACAAGTGTCACCTAACAGGGAAAATAGTGTCTATAAAAACATTGTCCAATTCCAACCTACTGAAAAGTAAAAAATGAAGGTAAAAGTTAAACTTTTTTGTCCAAATCAATGTACTCATGGACTTTCTTAGAACTGATTGTTTGGGATACAAATTGATTTAAATAGCCTCCAATGAAAACCTAATTAAGTTTTTTTAAGGCACAGAACATGTGTAAATTTCTATAGCACAATAGTTAATAAAGAATATACAGAGAACCAACCTTAAAACATAAATTTAAGAAAGCAAAACAAAACACAAAAAAGTTATTTTTTGAACAGATTAAAAATGCAAATAATATGAACACTATAGTTTGGAAATTGTTTTTAGATATTGATTTTTAGAAAAACACATTTGTCCAAACCAAAAAGTGGCTAGGTAGCCATAAGAAACTCTACTGATACCATTAAGATTAAAGAATAAAAAAAAATCACATGCATAGTATAGAAATTTTATCACAAAAATGCTTACAATTTAGCAGCTCGTAACTTTAGTACTGACTGTATTGAAACACAGCATTGATGGCATGGAAATGGGAGACATCTAGTCTCATCTGCCAATAAAGCTCTCTATACAGGAGTTGGGTCTCCCAAGCACCAACTCTTGGATTAATATCCACAGAATTCAAAATACCAAATAAAAATCTGTGAAAGTTGACACATTCTAAAGAATGTATATACAGAGCATTTTTTTGTATTTTTAGACTGAATGCTGTAATTAAATCAAAAGGTGCTTCAACAAAGTATTAGTTTGAGTGTGCACACTTATGCAACCAGCTTATTGTATGTTTTTTTATTTTTTATATTTTTCCCCTAACAGATTTGTTTGTTTTTCAATTGAATTATACAAGTTATAGGTCACATTAAAGATGGGAAAAGTTTTGAAATGATGTATTGTGGTCTCATTTTTTATATCACAAAAACCTGGCATTTTAACAGGGGTGTGTACAGTTTTTATGTCCACTGTAGGTAATTGGTGTGACAGAGCAAGATGCAGAGAACAGGAAGATATGGAAACAAATTATCTTCTATGGCAACCCCTAATGGGAGTATCTGTAAGAAAAAGAAGGTAGTTGGTGAAGAGTGCTAATATGCTGGCTAATATGCTGAGGAGGCACACTAGTAGGGTTTGACTTAAAGTTTGTACTGTAAAATGTTATTGGGCAAGAGTAGCTATAGCTACAGTAGTATAACTTCTAAAATGACAAGGTGGGTATCGACACTTTAAGAAAATGAGTCAGAGATGCTAATTGTAAGGCAATTGTGATTAGGTTATTTTCTGGTTGTTCTAATGTGGAGACAGGTTGAAAGAAGTGTAGGGATGGAGTTGGGATATTTTAAATGTAGAGAAGGAAGGGGTGGTTGGGAATTGGGAGAAGGGTAGGGGAAAGAAGCGAGGGCAAATGCAGTGGAGCTCGACAATGAATCAGCAAAGTAACAATGTTGGAAAAACTTTCAGTAAGCTTTGGCTATGGCAAAATGTAAGAAGGTTTCCAGAGATAGTTAACTGGATGAGTTGAACAATGTAAAATAAAAGGTGTAGGAGTGGGCTACACAGAAGTGCAGAAAGACTAAGCAGAGATTTACATGTATGGATAAGTATTTAGAGAATTAGCTACAACATACTGTAGTAAAAGAAGAAAAAGATGAGGGTACAGTCTGAAAATAAAAGCAAAGCAAGTAGTTTTTCCAGTTTCGGTGGAGGAAATGACAAGCTATGTATTGGCCATATCTTTTGGAATACACAAAAACATGTTTATATAATAAGTCATTAAGGTAGACATGTGAAACCAAATATGATACTGACGCTGAAAGAAATGACTGTGAATTCATTTAACATAGCTTTTAAAACAATTTTACATAACATGTTAAAATAGTGACACATTATTTTGCTATGTATTTAACATAAGTGCATGCTCTGTTACAACCTCTTTTTAATTTATAAAGAGCATTATTCTTAAAAATAAATACATAAAAAAAACTTACATGACATGGAAATATAACAGCCCAGATCAAGAATGAAGTATAATGCCTTTTATAGCTTGCAATATTGGTATAGTTACAACCTTAGAGGAAATGTGAAAAACAACAGAGAGTTTTCAGATATAAGCAGTGGAATTTGAACTTAACAGACAACATGAGTTGACATATTCATAATAAATGAAATATGTATGTTCCAAAAAGGGGGAGGGGGGTATGCTGAGTGCAAATTAATGTCCAGGTAGGAACGCTAAGTAGTTAAACAGGAGATGACCAAATGTCCCTAATCCTGCCATTAGACAGGCACTATGGCTAGAAACGTCCTCCTAGATAGGGTAAACGTATTACAGGCATTACACAGTGAGCTTTATTGGAGGGCAACAAGGCAGCTGATATGAACAAAGCTAATGCAGATTTTTTATAAGTAAAACTGCTGATGTTTCCAGCAATAGCAGAAAAACATGGTGTACAGCATCAGAGACCAAGAGATTTGATTTTGGATGAAAACCAACAACCATTTCTAAGCTCAGTAGTTAGGGTAAAGTATAATACACAAATAAGTCAAAGAATAGTTCTTTGAATTGAAACTTTAATAATAACTTTAGTAATGATTAAAGTGATAATTTTTGTACTTGTAGTACAATTTTTTTTATCTTTCGGAATTACATATTCAAAGTTCAGCAGACCCGGCTTAGCAACTTTATAACTACCTTTTAGGGGTGGCATTTATAGTCATCATGCATAGGCATAGCAGACTGAGTATGCCTAAGCATAGCCAAGTTTGAATTCACAGATACCAGTTGTCTGAACTGATATGAGACTGTGGTATGCAAACGAGGGTATACTGAAATGTAAAGGAGGAATATATGAAAACTATTTACCATCTTATGCAGATTAAAAGCTCATTCCACTTTTGTGCCATTCCTAGTCATTTTTTATTTGCATTTGTGTCATGCACATAGGTGATATAAAAATCAAAGTCACGCCTTTTCCATTGACTTTGCAATCTGCAGAGTGCTGGCTTTTGCTGCCAGCTTAGCTATTTCCCATTCGAAGGTTCTTACCTCAGACTTTACCAAAATTCACTGTGCTTATTGGTGCTGGCTAGCTAAGAAGGAAGAGATACAGAGAAAGGCTACCCCATCTTAAACTTAACTGATTAAAAAATCCTGTATAGACTGAATGGACAGGCATATAGAATGGACTTTGGTGAGTTTGTATGATCCACAGATGCAGACTGGAGGGGATATTTAGCTTTTTATACCTGTGGATATCAATATATATATATATAGCTCTTACTACACTTGCCATGGGGAACTTCCACAGATACACGAGAATACATATTTGGTATTGTACAAGCTAATACCTCAAGGATACTTCATCAGTTCCTCAGCATACTCTTGGCACACATGGATGTGTGCATCTATTTCCCAGTGCCACCTCTGGACAGAGCCAGTGCAATGTCAGACATTTTTTTCTTTTTTTAATGCCAATTAACAGATGATTACAAATTGATAAATCATCACTTAAAAATAAAAGGAATACTTTTTAAAAAAGAAAAAATATATATATACATAAAAAAACAAGTTGTTGTATCTTTCAGCTTTTCCCGGTTAGGGGTCACCACAGCGGAACTCCGGTCCGCTAATGATTGGCAGTAGATTTTTACGTACCGAATTGCCAGCTCTGATGCACAACCTTCAATGAAGGTACGGCCATTCACGCATGTCTCCACGCAGAAGACGCTTTAGCTGAGAATCGAACAGGACGTCGTACTGTGAGGTGACAATGCTACCGCAGCACCACCACTGTCAATGGGAATCATACTGAAATAGTTATTTAGTGAGTTTTTGCTCCTATGTGTATTTCTTCTGTATATGTGCATTCTTTCTTTTTTTTTTCTATCTTGTTTTTTTTTTTTTTTTTTTTTTATTTATATACATAAAAAAACAAGTAAGATAGAAAAAAGAAAGAATGCACATATAGAGAAGACATACACATAGGAGCAAAAACTCACTAAATAACTATTTCAATCTGATTCCCAGTGACAGTATTTATATTCAGTATATAACTTCCGCCATATACTCATTGAGAAATCAAGTATAGTAAAAGAGTTCCGACATTTTAGTATCATTTGCTTAGTTACCATATTGGCTAAACATATGTTTTTCTGCTCTGGTCTGGAAACATAGTAAATATTTCTGGGATAAGGTGTTTATCAGCTTGTGTCAACATATGAACAATCTCATGTTTTATATCAATATTTATATATTGGATGGCACGACCACCAACCAGGATACAAATATGCTGGTTTATGTTACACCAGTGCTTAGAATCTGATTAAGCATGCATCAAACATAACGTGTATGCAGAAAAATAAACGTCATATGCAAACTTAAACTGAATAGCTCTGTTTCTGATCAATTTTCAATTATAATAGCCCTGATTCCAAAAAACTTGCTCTCAGTGTAAGTGACCACTTTAACTGAGAACAGGCTGAGAGCAGATGTTTTCAAATCTGTTCTCCGTAGTAAGCCTGCTTATAGGCAGGTCTTGCTCTGAAATAAATCACTTACACTGAGAGCAGGTCTTTTGGAATCAGGGCAGACTTACACTGAGAATGACTCTTTTGGAATTCCTCTCAATGACTCACATAATTAATCACCTTCTTTCAGAAAAAGTATTTCTATGTGGAGTTTCCCGTTTAGTTTACTCTGTCACACTACTATATCATTTAGAAATAAGATTGCATCCCAAACATTCTTGAGATTTATATTCAGACCATGAATTCCTGTGTAAGGATAAAAAATAAATAAAATCTAGTAATAAGAAAATAAGTGGAAATTCAATGGTTTTCCCATCATATCTGACATGCAACAAGGGCAATAACAGATTAATGTATGATTTATAAAAATGTAATAATCCAAATTCTTAATAATATACTTCTAATAACTTGATAACTGGATATTGGGTTCTTCTAACTTTGGATTTTATCCACCTGTAAACTTGCTTTTCAACTTATTGTATGGTTATAGTTGTAGTGAAAGCACATTCTATTGCAGATTTATCTGTATCAGGCATAACTAATCCTTCTTCTAATCTTGGGACTGTTTTTTAATTGCCAAGAAATTCTTGGTTTTCCTCCTCTACAGAAAACTTTAACCATGAGTCTTTTAACCTTGGATTTCTATGTAGGTATAGGAGGGGTTAATATATTTTGTAATGGAAATAAAATATGGGGATATAGTCATTATTACAATGTTTACTTGCGCTGTCATAGAAAAAAATATTTTGAATTCTTGTCAATTCTGTCTCATTTTTATTTTAGTATAAATTAATATTTGAACATCCTATTCTGAGCAATATCTTTATGTGTATATATATATATATATATATATATATATATGTAAATGAACTAGTTAATATCCACATATCTGTATGCGAGTAGAAGAAATATAATCCAACCGTGCTTTCCTAAGGTGCTTGATATGATAAGTTACACCCATGTTACCTTTAGGGGCCCCATTTGGACCACATTGGGAGGCTGATACTAAAACAGCAAGTGCTACCATTATTTCAGTAGACAGGTAATGTGTGATGCATGGGGATATATTACAAGCTTGGCACAGCATCCTGGCAGTGCCCATGATTCCTATATTCATCACACAAGCTCACTCTATCACCTCTTCCTACATGGTAGGCTTCCTTATGGTCACCTAGTTGGTAAGTGGAAAACATTTTTAATATTCCTAACCATATGTATTTCAATATCTGCTGAGTGATATAAGCACTATTGAGTAATTACCTCACCTTTCTTGGTATGTGTCCATTCCCTGCCTTGTTTTTCAGGGAACGTAAGATTACCCACTCTGCTTAATGGCATCAGTCTTTAACCCCCAGTGAAATGCTGAGGATCACTTCAACACCACCATGTTCCAAACATAATCATTGAATGAAGCTTTTGGGCTGATGAACACGTTTGGGGATGCCCTTCAGTGTGACCGTGCTACTAAATGGAGGATGTTTACTACCTATTACATTCATTGCGATATCATTATGTGCCAGTCTGGTGCACAACTGTCATAGCCAGTCACCAATAGTGGTAGTGCAGCTCCCTCCATCAGTGACAATAGTGATGGTGGCCAGTCAGTGGCAGTAGCGTGGTTGTCTCTCTGGTAGTAATGTGCGCAGAATATGGCTGCATAGGTAAAGATGTGAGAGCTAGTCTACAACATTCACTTAGCAACTGTAGAATAAAGAATAGTTACACAAAAAATATGTCATGCATATAGTGTTACAGGGGAGTTATGCTGTGTGGAGCATGGCCAATTTGTACTGTGCATCAGACATTACTTATTTTTCAAAAATATATCTGTCTTCATTTGTGCAATGATGAGGGAAAGTGGCATAAGTTCTAGTTTTACTAGCAGGAATTGTATGTTGAAAAGCAGATATTGTGTTACATGTGTATGGCTATACTGACCTTTTTACTCTATGACATTTTAGTCTATGCTGACTGTTGCTGATCATAAACTACTTGCATCAGAAGAATTGGTTTTCTGTCTTTTTTTTTCCCTTCAGTTTTCTCTGCTTTGTGGTTTATAGATCCAAGTTTGACGTGATGCATTAGCCTTGTGTGTGTATATGGATTTAATGGTGAATACAATTTTATTTTACTGGTTTAAAAACTGCAAGTTTATTTTGGAGGGTATCATACAAAATTTCCCCAAAGAATAGTGTAAGTGATGTGTGGCAGGGCTAATAACGTGGTATTATCAACATTAGCTGTAAACAAGTCACTGTTGAAGTGACACCCTGACGTCATGTGTAAAAATAGAAAAAAAGGGGTGATGGGTAGATGGATTAAGAGCAAGTGGCACTACGTGAGCTTGATGCTGATAGCAGGAATTACTGGACACTGGAGAACCTCTTGGCATTGACCTAACTGTAAAGTGGGACCTAGATCTTGATAGAGACGTTCTTCCACATGTCATAGAAATCTGATGAGGCCTAGCTGTTTTCTTCTTTGTGGAATCCATTTGAATGTCTGAGCATTTGCTTGAGATACATGTGGTGTGTAACTTAATCGAACATGCATGCACACAGTTTCCAAGCAAAATCCACGTATGTTCCCAATGTTTTCTTGATAAGTTTTTATGCATGTGCACAACAAGGCTTTTATACATGATGCATGTTTAACCATACTGCACATAAGAGTCATCGAGGGATTCCACCTGGTCTCAACCTTTTCTAGGTATATTTGAGGAATTTCCCTAATGTATATAGTACTCTATCCATGTCTGTGTGACTCTTTGTGATAGTAGTCTGGGCTTGAACATTGTCATAGCACATCGGGTGTCTTCATCTTGCACCTCTGTGTATAGAGGCAACAATAAGTTCTGCTAGCTGTGAAAAGGGCATTCTCATCATCAAAGGGTTCAGGCTGTGTTTTAAGAAGCCAGTGTTGTTTTCCTGGTATTCCTTCCACTGGTATACCATATCTTCATTTGGCTGTGTGTGTGTGAGCCCATGTCACTGCCCAAGAATTTATCCACATGCTGTGATACAGAGGCTCCTGCCAGTATACATTGCAACTGTGTGCCCCTGTCACCAGGCTGTTTTATGAGATTGAGAGTTATGGCATCAGTGGTGACAGCCATCCTGCTGTTAACATCAGCTGGCTGTGGAAAGACACAGGATGAGTATTGTTCTGGTGAAGAAATATGTCAACGTGGTTAATGTGACATGTGACAGTGGAATTATTTGTAGTTGTAGGTAGAAGGGAAAAAAAACAAAACACAATGTGTTGTCTTTAGATTTTCTGTTGCATCTGACAATAATAGCATACCTGCTGATGAAACATGTTGCATGGTATGTACATGTGTCATGCCATATAAATGTCAGTATAATGTGGTAAAATGAGCTACATACTAACCGTCCATATTGCAGTCATGGTTATTGTAAGAGCCTGAAGGTACTGGTATCAAAACCACCTGATATAATTCCTGCAGTGCCCTCTTCTGAGAGAGAGAGAGAAGATACCCATCATCTGGTGTTTAAGGTTGGAGTGTGTAAGGGCCATTATCAGTGTTGTTATGGGCAATAGCATTCTACCTGGATTTTTCCCCAGCATGTACCACAATATCATTGTCTCTCATCCTGCACTGAACTAGGATGTGGCCCTCTACACAATTAATGTAAGCCACTACTTGATTAAATACATTTGGTCCCCTTTTTCCATAAAGGTATTTCCCATATGTTCTCAGAGCATCCTTAAAGATGTGATTCTCCTGCAGGCTGAAGTTGTCTCATCTCTTGTTTCCAGCTGTTCCATCATATTGTATGCTGCAATCACATATTGTGACAAAAGTGACACCTGCCATCATTGTATGATACTTTCAAGAAATTTGGACCACGCATGCTACTACAGATAAATGGAGATATCCCCATTGCACCACTGCTTCTGAGTTACTTTTTTCCCATACCACCTGTGTTTTCAACTCCTCTGCTACAATAGTAATACATATGTATGCCTATATGTGTTTGCATGTGAGTTGCATTCCTCAGTGGTTGACATTGTAGGCCTTTCTGTAACACAAGACACTGGTTGCTTAATTCTGTTTGAGTCCCACGAGAAACATATGGCAAAGAGGAGGAATTCAAAACTCAAAGTGTTGAAATGTTTGAAGTCCTCTGTTTCCAGAAAGAAGTGTATAATTTGCACAAGGTCTCCTCATCATACCTCTCAAATGTACAGATTTTTTGCAGAATGTCCAGATTTTTGCCTCATATTTTTGGTATATTCTTCATAAAATTTGTGTTTTTTCTGGCAAATCGTTGAAGATTGAAGTTGCTAAATAATATTAAATAATGACAGGCATTTGAGTTTCAGACTTATATCCTTCAGAAAATACATAACTGGGCAAAACCTGTTATTCTAGCAACTTTCTAAGTTTGTAGGAGTGGTATTTAAATTCTGTCCCTATTTTTGGGTTTTTTCCCTCCATTCATTCTGGCTTTCTCCAGATTTCTTGCACTGTGAGGTTGAGAGGTATGCTTCTCATCCAATGTATGAATCAAAATCCATGGATAGACTAGAACTTCCAAGGAGTCACAAATATGAATATCAGTACTATTGTCTTTAACAGAACCTGTGAATCATAGTTTTGTGTGTGTGTGTGTGTGTGTGTGTGTGTGTGTGTGTGTGTGTGTGTGTGTGTGTGTGTGTGTGTGTGTGTTGCTGTTTACATCTATATCTATATAAAGAGCAGATGGACAGGAAGACAAGAAAAATGTTTCATGCTTATCAAATGATTTATAAAAATCAGTGTATACCGATATTATATATTTCCCATTCTGATGGAGATATGGACCTCTTCTAAACTGATTACATGTATAGATCTGCAATCGTAGGACTGCATACATACCCAATGATCTCATGAGATCCAAACATAGTGAAAGTTTTAAAACATGAGGAGATGAAGTCTAAGATGACTTCCTTGCTTAGTTTAGCAGACGCATATCAGTTTCAAGCAGAAATGGAAACTAATACAGAAGTGCATAAAAATCAGGAAGCAACTGAATGTGCCAAAAAAACAAATAAGGAATATAAAGTGAAGGATCTGATGAGAAGGCAAGAAATGTGGAAATTGCATAAATATAGTTACAAGTAGAGAAAACTCCTGGAACAACCTCATGTTGATCAGGTCCTAATGCAGGAATGGCTAAGGAGAAGTGAATTTAAATAAAAAAATGATAGGTTAATATTGGCGGCCCAGGATAGTGGACTACATACAAGTTGGTTTACAAAGTCCATTGAATATGTCGGAGAAACAGACAAATGCAGGTCTTATAAAACAGAATTGGAAATGGTCACACACCTTGTTGCTGGGTGTGGTATACTAAAGGCAGAATGCCTGTATACTGAAAGGCATAATAATGTGGCAAGACTGTTGCACTGGGGATTATGCAAATATTTTGAAGTAGCTGAGAATCATTGGAAACATGAGCCACAAAGCATTATAGAAAATGATGAAGTTTATATCACATGGGATCTCCCATTACCAAAAGCTCAAAAAACAGATACATGAAAACCAGTTATTGTAGTCCATACAAAGAAGACAAGAGTAGCACTGATCATTGAAATTGCTATACCCAGTGATTACAGTGTCTTACATACAGAGAGACATAAAATACCAATATTTGCAGAACAAAACATATACAATGTGGAAGAAGGATACCCAGACAGTTCTAATAGTAGTAGGTGTAATGGGTTTCATA
>NC_056744.1:1731457599-1731482599 GCF_019279795.1 Protopterus annectens
ATGACATGGAAGATACTGCCTTTTACAGTCACAGAAGTTCAAAGCAGGATGACATTTTGATACATTTAAAAGTTTCTTTAGAAAAGTGTAAGATGTCACTGATGCCTTCTACATTAAAATGTCATTTCATCGGAATGCACAGTGCTGCATATACTAGGTTATAAAAATGCCCCAATATGAGAATGACTGGTGTTGGTATATCACTCTGTTCTCTTCCAGCAAATGTGCATTTTTCAGTTGTTGCAAATGTGCAGAGGAGGAGAGAGCAAATAGAAGAGCAAGAGGTGATGATATGTCTGGCACCGCAAATAATGCATTTTAAGTAATTCCATTAGTCATAAATTTGGTACAGTTCACAATATGCATCCACTTAATGATCATCATTGATATGCTGAAGTGTTTAAATTGATCAAAATCATTACCTTGTTCAATAAATTATCTGTTTAAATATCTATTTCTTGCAAGTCCTTATGTTTCTATAAGTCTGCAGTTAGCTCAGAGGATTAAGGCTCTGAGCTGTTAACAAGCTGCATACTATAATCATTGTACAGAGTTCGATTCCTTGCACCTCCATTTGCCTACTGTAAAAAAAATAAAGTAATGTCTGAGGGGTAGCATGCGCTGCATGTTTTCCACCCTAGCATTTTTCAAGATTAGCCAGTTAAAAATAAATTATATACTTCCTTTCTAGGCACTGTATTTAACATCAGTAACTTTTATCCTGATGAAGGTCTCATGCTAGCTCCAAAGTTTGAGTAACTGCAAAACCTATGTTGGTCCAATAAAAGGTATTACATCACATCTGTGTTCCAGTTTCTTTATGTTGTTTGCCTACTGCGAGATTCTGAGAAAGCAACTTAACCTCTCAGTGCTTCTGGGTCACCCCTGAAAAGGGACACTTGTGTCCAGTAGGCTTACCTAGTCATCAAATGAATGAATGAAATAAAACAAATACAATATTTGGGTAGATTTCTATTCCCTATCCTGTATTCTCCAGTTATGCCAGAACTGAAACAGACAAACATTAAAACAAGTGAAATGCATTCCAAATTAAAGACGATTACAGAGCCTGCACTATGTTGTTTGAGAGAATCATCATTGCTGCATCTGGCGAATCTGTTCTGTATGATATGATACTGCCTAGGCCCAGTATGTTGTGACTAAAACTGCAGTCATCTGCATTCTACAACTTAATGTTTGTGGGGATTTAAAGTCAAATGAGGAGAAATAGCAAAGTGGAAATAAGGCTGTTTAAGGTAACTGGTATTGTTGTAGTCCAGAAGAGGCTGAGTGAAGGGTTGAGAGAGTTGGTGGAGGCACAGGGAAGACAGCCTGGTGGTGGGAGTATGGAGTCATTCTTTGGAGTATGGCTTATTGTATGCTGGATTTAAGTGCTGCCCTGTATAGTTTGCTGAATTAGGAAAGCTTTTATAACAGCTGTGGAGGGCAGTGAATTAAGAAAGCTTTTATAACAGCTGTGGAGGGCAGTAAATTGGAAAGCTTTTATAATGGCTGCAGTGGGCTGTGAATTAGGAAAACTTGTATAACAGCTATGGTGGGCATAAAAACAGCTGAGTGAAGCACTGATAGGTGGCTGTAAATCAAAACTTTAACATCTCATTTGATTTCACAGCAGAGTGTTTTATTGTGCGAGCTACTGGCGTAAATTCTGAGAATGTTTGCCTTTACTCCACTATGAACCTCATGGGGTAAAGCAGGTCTCAAAATGCACATGGCTAGTAAAAACAAGATACTCTTTATTAAAAAAAGTTAAGCACTTTTGTCTCTGTTAAACTACAGACTTTTTCAGAACAAAAATAATCAGTAAAATCAGGTTTTTTAAACACAATTAGCATGTCACATGACCACATAATGCACTTAAATATCCCTACACAACAATCCAGAACTACTTTATTAAACACAACTTAATATGCACCATCATTAATAAAAAATTAAACTCATTATACTGAAAAAGTATGTACAACTTCATAAAACAACTCGGAATTATGGAACATCTTGGAGGAAGGACCACATTTTGTCTATAAGACAGAACCCAATCTTAAATTCTGGTTAGAATATCCTTTATTAGAATGAACTAACAAAAGGAAAGGAACTTATAAATGTGGACCATGTAAATATTGTAGTTTTGTTTTAGAGGGGGAAACACCACAGTAGATCAGCCACCACAAAAACTTACATTGGATACAGGAAGCTATAGTAGCAAAGGATTAGTGTATTTGGCCATCTGTCCTAGTTGTAGATATTACTATGTAGGGAAAATGGAAATAAGTCTCCGTAAAAGGATTTATGAGCACAACTATGCAGTTCAGCTTGGAAATTTAAACAATGATCTCTATAAACATAGTATTAGTTGTCCATTCTTCAGTTTTATTTTGGAATTATTGAGGTAGTTAAAAAAGTCCAAGAGGGTTTTTTTAGGAGAATGAATTGGCTTTAAGGGAGTTAAATTGGCAGCTTAGATTAATTGCAACTTCGCTGCCCAGGTTGAATTAATCTGTAAACCTTATGCCGGTGTTAAGGAAAAGGGCATTGAACATTTAACTCCCACTTAACTAGTTTCACTTTTTCTCACATATTTGTGAGTAAGAACAGCCCAGGAGGTGGTTTTGTACTAGTCTGCTTTTATTGCTTTCACTGCTTCCAGCCATAATGTTTTTATACAGAAATACTTTTAAGCACCATATAGTTTTTTAAACTGCATTTGTTGTTACATTCGGCCACTTTTTATGAAGTTTTACATACTTTTTCAGTATAGTGAGTTTAATTCATTATTAATGGTGGCTTGTATTAAGTTGTGTTTAGTAAAGTAGTTCTGGATTGTTGTGTAGGGGTATTTAAGTGCATTATGGTCATGTGACATAGTAATTTTGTTTAAAAGAACCTGATTTTACTGATCATTTTTGTTCTGAAGACGTCCCTAGTTTAACAGGGATGAAAGCACTTAACTTTTTTAATAAAGAGTATCTTGTTTTTACTGGCCATGTGCATTTTGAGAACTGCTTCACCCTGTGAGGTTTTTGGTTTTAAGCTTTATTTTTGCTTCACAGTTAGCGCTATTTGATTTAATTTTGTTCTTTACTGTGGTGCAACCATAAGTTGGTATATAATATAATTTATGGTGTGTGGAGGGCTCTGCCCACACATGGGGTTGAAGGAGGCAAGAAGACACCACTTCCTGCATGCAGATGCACAGATCTTGCCCTCCCTGAAAAAAAATTTCTTTAGCATTTTTGAATCACTCGTTTTAATATTTAGTTGTCAGAAACTGGCGATTTATTTGATGGTAATATACTTGCTCATAGTTATACTCTATAGCAAAGTAAGAATCTGGGTGCAAAGTTTTGGTAATGGCAGGGTTGCCTTAGTTAATTTAGGCTGATCATATGGGCAGCCTCAGGAGCCCTCTTGATCAGAGTGTGAGTTCTACTGCACAATATGAATCAAAGTCATATGGGCAAACGCCAAGACAGAAGAAAACAGAGGATGTCAGTCAGAAAACTGTGACCTGTATTTTGCTTGCTTTTAAAAATACTATACAACTTTTTATTAAATACAACTGCTACTTAAACTTTAGACCTGGACCTAGGGATGGAATAGGAACCCACTTATTCTAAAAGCCACCTAAATGTTGAACTCATAGGTCAAGCAAACTCACCTTCTGACTCTCCTCCTGTCTACCTGTTCAAATACTTTGTAAAAATAACAAAGCTCTCAACCTTGCTATGCCCTACCTCCCATCCACTGCTACTTTAGGAAAATTCTAAACTATTTTACACAATATCATCACCAGATATAAATGCATTGACAATCTCTTACTACTTGGTGACTTTAATCTCAGTGTGCTCAACTCTATCCATAGTAATGCCGAAGATAACCTAAATGACTGCAGTCTAATAAAAAAATATATAAATAGTGCAGCAATCCACTTCCCTAAACCTTAAAACAAGCAATGATTTAACAGATTTACTTATAACTAAGAATCAATGTCTAGTCTCAGTATCATAATTTATGTCCTCATCACTAAATAACCACCATCCAATGAGCTTTTAGCTACTTTTCCCCACCCCCAAAATCCCATCTCAACTTATCGCCTTCAGGTAAAAATTTGAGTGCATCATCAGAAAACTTAGGTTAATCCTTCCAGCTATAGACTGGACAAATATCCTAAACACTACTGAAGCCATCCTTTCAACAGACGCCATCCCTAATACACTAAAACATCTACAAGACTTGCTTTCCATTACTAACTAGAGTTTACAAGCCAAAGAAGAATGATTGATTCACCCTTGAGCTGAAATCAATATTCAGACTTAGCGGCAAAGCATGGTATAACAGGAAAGTTGCCCTTGGACAAAGAATGGCAGAACAGGAAAGCTCCCCTTAGACAATGCACGGCAGAACAGGAAAACTTTCCTTAACCTTGAATCTGGAAAATACTTTACCTAACTAAGAAAGCTTTCCAACCAGTCCATTGGATGCCATAAAACAGATTCTATAAAATTCCGTAATTAATACTCCTAAACAGTTTCTGAAAATAAGTCAACAGATTAACAGGAAAAACCCATCCTACAGACATTCACAATACCTTAGCCACTTTCACTCCATCAGATTTCCTCTCATAATTTAGCAATGTTTCAACACTATGCTCCTGATCTCCCACTCACATTCCTCTGTTCTATTCCAAACTCAGTCAAACAAAGAAATATAGCCTCTTCTTAACTAAAATGTTGCAGCCCCTGGTTTATTAATCATTACAGAGAATATATTATTGATCTCCCCTGTGTGTGTGTGTGTGTGTGTGTGTGTGTGTGTGTGTGTGTGTGTGTGTGTGTATGTATGTATATCCATTAGCAAGGTTCCCACCTTATGCAATGGATGAGGGCAAAATGGTTCACACTGTCTACCTCGACCTGGCCAAGGCATTTGACAGAATACCCCACTTGGGCATTGTTGACAATCTCATGATGTTAGGTACAAACTCGTATCTCACACATTGGATAGTCACTTGGGTCATACACAGGACTGAGGAAGTTAAAATCATGGAGTGCATCTCTACAAAGAGGCCAGTCACAGGTAGAGTCTCTCAGGGATCAGTCCTTGGACTGCTCCTTTTTAATATTTATTCTGTGAAGTCAAGGCCAATGTTAGTGGTCTCTTGCTGACTAAATTTGCAGATGATTACATATTAGGAGCTGTCATTGAATTTCGCACTGACACAAATTTTCTCCAGCTGGTGTCCGAGCCATAGACTAAAATTAAATGCCAAGAAATGTATAATAGCATCCTTCAGGAAGTCATCCACCCCTGGTAACTATCATATTGACAACACACCCCATAGAGATGACCCAGTAGTCAGGAACTTTGGGACACACACAGACAGTAATCTAGCCTTTGATCATCACATGTCTACAGCAGTGAGGAGATCATTCTATGTTGTACAACTGTAAACAAAGGTATAAAATCTAGGTCCAAGGAATCATAGTTCCAGTGTATTTTGCATTCAACATAACTATACACTGACTACCATGCCTCCTTTGGTATGTACCTAATCAGTCATATCCAACAGATCGAACATCTACAGAGGTTCCTCACTAAAAGAATACAGGGTGTAAGTAACATGCCCTATGCAGATAGCCTCAAGGCCTTATCCCTGTATTCTGTCTCCTACAACCTGTTGAGGGAAGATCTATGCCTGGCATACAAAGTATTGACAGATCCCACTCTGATGGACCTCCTGCACATCAGCAAAACAAACAGCATCAGAATTACCTAGACTAAGGACTTAAGCCTTGCTTGTGATATACATAGGCCCTGCTGGAGACACAGGTAAGTATCCCTGAGTCTGCTCTGTCTCTGGAATGGGCACCCCATCCATGTGAAGCAGCATTCCTCCCTAACCCAATTAAAGTGTAACTTGGACAATTGGATGGGGAAACACAAGCACAATACTAGCTATATGGAAATAGCAGTAGTTAACGCTCTTCTAAAACAAACCAGTCTCTCCAAACTCACTCATTACTGTTCAGTACCATGTTTCCTACACCAAAATCATACACTAATCTACACCCAAACTAAATCCTCCATCATGGTTTTATATTTTCAGCCAAACAGCATGGATTCTGGTAAGGTTGCAGCACACTAACAGCGATTTGTACCCACACAAGTTGAATCATCTTAAGAACTGACAAAGGGGAACATACTGGTCCTATATCTATCAATTTGTTGAAAGCTTTTGAACTAGAAGATCACAAATTGCAACTGAACCATCTATGTGACAGAGACATTAGTCCAGATACAGCAGCCTGATTCTACAACTATCTTAACCAACTGCCACTGTTGTGTAAAATTTAGCTTATTTTTCTTTATCCAAACTTAGATTACAACAAAATTCCACCCCTGATCCCCCTCCTTTTCTCCATTACATAAAGAAACTACCCTGGCACCTACCCACATCTTCCCATGTTTCTTTGCTCCAATTACATGGCTATATTCTAATTTAACAAATCCTTAACAATACTTCAGAAAGAACCACAAGCTGCCTTTTTTGCTCTTAACAGTTGCATTGCCAGCAAAATATTTCTCTTCTAAAACAAAAACAATGTCCTCTGGAAGCAAGCCATAGCTAAATGAGACCCCCCTTGCAATTACTAATCTTTGATTGCAATAACACTACATATGAAATGTATCTTCATTAAAATACCTAGTAATTGAGCTAGACACATCCTTTAACTTTAACCTACATACTGAAAGAACTTTGAAAAAGATTAACTTACTATTATTGTGGACCAACAAAATATATCCTCCTTTTCTTTTCAAATACTCCAAAACATCAGTAGGCAAAGGCATTCTACTAGCCGAAATAGAATATGGACCCCTACTAATAACATGCACCTTAAAAAAAACTTCAAAATGATTCAACCACCCACAAAAAATGTATGTTTACCATACAATACCCAAGCATGAATGTCACTGCACCACTGTAAAAAAAAAACAATCAAAAAACTGACCTGCTCTTTTGCTCTCATAATCACAAACTCATACAAATAGACACGATTACTTCTCTGGCAGCCAGACTAATAGGAGATATCTTTTCCACAACCACAGAAGCTGGAGTCATCTATATCCTAGCCTACAGGCTCCTAATGCCAAACTAATGTGCAGGATCATTGCTTCTACCTACTAGGCCATAAAATATAGGAGTCTATCCCTCCTAGTTTCAATGAAATAACTTCTTAAAATTGTGCATACAACTAAGACATTATCTTCACAATAATGCTTCCTTCAAATACCACAATTACCTAACAGAATCTTACTATAGTCCATTAGTGTACATCTTAAGGAGTTTGTATAATATTGCTCACCAATGCAGCTAATTCAACAGATACTCTGACTGCACTCTATATTGTATGTGTGTGTGTGTGTGTGTGTGTGTGTGAGTGTGTGTATCTATCTATATATATATATATATATATATATATATATATATATATATATTATTATTTATTTATTTTTTTTCTTATAGTCGTACATTTGTATGACTGTTCCTCTAAATATTGAATATAGTGATCATCTCCTGCAAAGAAACACTTTTATTTTTGCATGCTGCAAGTCTGTGTCTCAGGGTATATACAATGATGTGTCAACATTTGCTTTTAGATTTTTTTGTGTGTCAGTATTACTAATGTTGACATTTTGGTGCTTAGATTATTTAAAGAACACACACTAAAGTCTGAAAGATTACAAACAATGGCATGTTTAGCTGTTATAGTTATTTCCATGTACCCCAGTGCTTCTTTGGGAGCACTTCAATATCCGTTTTCTAATTAAACCAAAGTATTGCCCTAATTTCTCATATTTCTCATATTGTTAAACAGCAGATTGAGAATAATTAAGTAGTGGGGACTACTGGGTTGCTGGGGGCTTGCCTTTCGCTTAGTTTCTGTTACATAGTCTGTTTCTGCAGAACTATGCTTCCAGACTTGAATTCATCATTTCTGAAGATATTGAGTCTGCTTCAATGAAATTTGATGGCAGCTTCTGTAACTTTACTGTGTGTGTTTATATAGTGGTATTGTGGCATCAGAAATATTGTTTTAATGGGCTGTAGATTGTATATGTTAAATTAATCTACTGATAATTATGCAGATGTCCAGTATAATACATTCCCTAGAAAGGAATTTTTTCATGACAGAAGTGAAGAGTCTTAAAGAACCTTGTATGGTAGAAGGTATGTGAGGTACCAGTAACCAACCCATGGATATATTACTGGAATACTAGAAGCCCAATGTTTTATACTCCTGGAGTATTCGGTACCTAAATGTGAATATTCCAAGAGCTGGAAGCCAACCTAACCCTCATTAGAATACCAAGGCTACGGAGTGTCAGAAACTGATGTATTTCTTTGAGATACTTCAAGTTGAACTATAAGCAGGCATCAGTCATAGTGGGCATGGATGCACTGGTTTTGTTTAAGTTGGAAGTGATGTCCTCATTTTATTTCATCACTGTTACTAAGCTGCACTTAAACCATAGAAACTGTGTTTTTAATGTTTTGATGGCCACACACACAGACACACAGCTACAAATATATATATATATATATATATGTGTGTGTGTGTGTGTGTGTGTGTCTTTGTATATACACATATCTTGGATTACAATTACAAGACTGAGGCTTGCAAAGGCAGAACTGGCAATCTGACAGTAGTGATTAGGAAACATCAAAACTCAGCAAACCGAGAATTCCAAAATCATGGACTTCTGTCATATGTTCGTTACACTGACACTTTAAGAATGAAGCTTGTTTTATTGAACTGCTGGTTCATCAGAGGATACTGGCACTTGTTTTGGTGGATTGCTACAGACCTGAGATTGGGATTTTGCTCTTTCCCCACTGTTGCAATCTTCGATTTGGTATATATAATTAGCAATGGATGTCGGTATGAGATTCATTGTGTGTCGACCATTTGTGGTTGCTGTCATGTGTGCTGATATAGTGGCTTAGAGATGCTGTGAAATATAATCTTCTGTGCGTGTTTGTATCTATACAGATATATATACGTATGTGTATGTGGGGGGTGTATTTATACACCTACACACACACACACACACACACACACACACACACACTCTAAATTGCAGTACAACCTGCAAGTGCAACATATTTGATCTGATGCCTTTCTGAGAGAGAGAGGGAACTAATGTTATTACTACACATGAGAAAAGAGAGAGTGGGAGAGAGAGAGAGAGAGAACTGGAGTTTAAATGGAGAAACTAGTAAACACTTTGGTGTAGACCAAATCAAGTGTGAGTTAACATTAAATGCCTGTGCAGGAATGGAGGGAGGCTACTGACACGTTTGGTTGGTGTTGGGCAATAGAGGAGTCTGACAGTCACAGTACTGACCACCCCAGAAGAGAAGTGATGATGACATTGTAGTATATATTGTTGCCTTTGGTGACATGCCCTCCAAAATAGTTCAGTTTCCTCTCTCAGTATGCCAAAAGAGTATCCACTCAGTTTACCAGAGAAGTACTGAGTTCTAAAGTAGATAGCCCTGAGTCTTGCTCAGCATAGAAAAGAATACTTGGCTGGAGGAGAAACCTGGTTTAATAATGTGATAGCACACATTACAACCTGAAAATACAGAGTCAAAATGGTTAGTTGAGTAATTAAGAAACATAAATGAAGAATGCATTAAATAGGATGAGGGTGTAGAATAAAGCCAAATACAGGGTGTTTCTTGCAAGGTACTAAGTGTTAGTGTCAGTTCCCTCTACTGAAAATAATGTCCTACAAGATGGCAAATACCATCCAAGGTAGTAGAGAAAATGTGCAAGATGAACTTTAAGATGAGAGAAACTAGAAAGAAAATAGCAGAACAAACTGATCACATAAATGTGTTAAAACCACATATGAAAGCTGAAGCTTGAGGTCCCAACCTGGAAGATGAAACGTATCTCAGCAGCATGGTATATGAGATTCCATCCCTGCTGTTTAAATAGATTAGACATTGTCTAAGGCCCAGCAGCAAGAAGTGAAAGTGATTTTACCAGGAAACAGATTATTTTGAAAAAAAATAATTCTGCATCACATGGAAACTGTATCTGGAAAAAAGTAAACTTAAAACCATGTAGGATACCAGAGTTCAAGAGAAAAGCATTAAATGAAAATATGAAAATGCTATTCAAAGTAGGGGTTATTGAGGAGTCCGCAATGGATAGACTAGTACAGTTATGGTTGTTTCTAAGCTGCACAGTTTCATAAGGTTTTACAGCTATTTGCAGAAACTGAATGAGATAACCAAATCTGACACTTTTCCAGTGCCCATAGTGTATGTATGAGCCTATGCAAGGGTTAGGCAAAGCAAGTTATTTAACATCCCCAGATCTGAACAAGGGGTGCCGGAAAATTCCCGTAACCCAAGAAGCCAACATGAAGGCAGCTCTGTCTGCCACTAAAGGTCACTTTCATTACCTTCTTTTACCCTTTAAACTTTATGGAGCTCCTATTAACTTCAGTTGCTCATGGATTAAGTTCTAAAACCTCATAGCTATGTGCCCAGATATCACAGTATTTTATTCAGAAGATTATAAGTCTCATTTGGCTAAAATAATAAGCTCTTTTGGAGACTTTAAGAATGGTAGGACTTGCTTTGTAGGACAGAATCCAGATATGTAGACTGTGTGATTGGCAGAGGGATAATCTGACTCCAAAAAGATGAAATAGCAGCTGCCAAAAAAAATTGACAGTACCCTGTACCAATATCAAGTGTAAACATTGAAGGCTCGTATAGAAAGTTTACCAAATAGCAGGTAAAACTCTCATCCAGTTAAAATTTCATCATCACCAACCCCCATTATCACACCATTTTTTACATAGGGGACAGGATGTTGTATTACTTTTTTCCATATCTCTTGGTTCAGTGCCACTCTTATACCTTCTTCTACAGCCATGCTGGATTGTCACCAGTATTTTCTTACACGGCTCATCCATCCCTTGGCTGGATGTCCTCATCTTTTCTCACCTTCTTCCTGTGTCTCTCAGATCTCTCTTACTAAATCATCATTTTCTTGCACATGACCCACACATTGTAGTCTCTTTCCTTGACCATTTCAGCATTTTAGCTAATTTGACTTCACCTGTAATGTCCTCTCCTCTTCATTTATCCCACAGCATATATCCTCCCACCCTTATCAGGCTCGTATGCCCATCAATTTAACCTGCTCTGCCTAGGTTTTGGCACTGTATAGAAGCACTGATTGCACTGCTGCTTTGTATACTAACTTTTTTTGTTTGTCATTCTTCTCTCATACATTAAGACACTGCCCCTAACCCTTTGCTCCAGTTGGCTGTAGCATCAGTATTTATAGGTTTGACCACCTCATTCAGACTTCTGTTCTCCTCAACTACTCCCAGTTGCTTGCAGCTGTTATGCTGTGCCTCAGTTTTCCTTTCAGTCTCATTTTTCAGCTCTTTGTGATTTCTTCCTTTTGCTGCCATGACCACTGTCTTTATATGCTGTTTCATCATGTAAGCCTTCAGTTTTGTATTTTATTCCCTTATCATTCTTCTGAAGTTCCATTTCCAGGTTTGCTTATATTGCCACATCATGTGCACACTGAAGCTTTGTTAACCTGCCCCTTCCCACTTGCTTGCTGATATGGTCCATCACCAGTAGGAACAGGTTAAGGCTCCGCACTGAACCTTGTTACACATCCACTATCACTAGGAAATCCTATATGAGCTAGAACCTTCTTCATACTTGCATGACTGAGTTCTTGTACTTATGTTTTCATAAATTAGCTTTCTTAGTATCTTATTGTATGCCTTCTCCATGTCTTAGAGTCGCCATTTGGGCTGTATCCAAATCTCATAGGTTCATAGGTTCATAGGTTCATACTAGGCTATCTGCCCGAGGGCATTTATAAGCCTAGCCATAGTTTTGTGGCTTACGCCACCCCTTAGTTTGGAGAAACTATGCCCATTATTTAGCTGTGCCTCTGTCGAGCAGTGACACAGAGGTAACCCCTGGGGTGTATCTGCGATCTCCCATCCATTGGTCAAGATTCCTCTTGAACAAGGCCAGCGAGGTGCTCTGCCTCACATAAACCGGGATTTTGTTCCACAGCATAGGGAGTCTTTGGGTGATGAATCTATCCCTCCAGCACGTCCTATTAATAACCGTGTCGAGGTTTAAGTCACCCGCCCTTGTGGCTCTGAGGGATCTAGATTTTTGAGATGAAGCATATTCATCAAATCTGGGTTTGACATGGCCTTGTATGTCAGGCATAGGTCACCTCTGAGTAAGCGTACGCAACTGAATATAACTGGAGTTCTTTCAGTCGTGCAGCATAAGACAGATTTTGAGACCCTTTATCCTTTTGGTGAGGAACTTTTGTGGCCTCTCCAGCTGCTGCAAGTGTCGGGTCAGATACATTCCAAATGGGGCATTGTACTCGATCATTGGTCTGATGAGTGATGAGTATAGGGAGACTATGACTTCCCTTGATCTAGATGTGAATCCCTTCATGATAAGGTAGGCAATGTAGAAGGTCTTCCTAACTACTTTAGCAATATGAGTGTCGAATGAAAGGCTACTGTCAACCTGGGTTCCCAGGTCCCTAATAACTTCTTCTGTGTTCAGGGATTGCCACCTATATGGTAGCTAGGGTAACCTTATTTTTCCCGAAGGGTATGACTATGCATTTCTTGGCATTTAACTTGAGGCCATGGCTCTGGCACCAGTTATCCATTTCTGTGAGACCCTTCTGAAGGATATCTGTGTCGGATGTGTTCTCAACTATGGCGCCCAGTTTGCAGTCATCTGCGAACTTTGTCAGCCATAACCCTCCTGTGTTTGCTTGTACTTCAGAAAAGTAGATGCCAAACAAGAGTGGGCCCAGGACTGAACCCTGTGGGACACCACTTGTGACAGGCTTAGAGTCTGACATGGCACCAGCAACTCTGACCCTGTGGGTTCTGTCACTCAGCCAGTTTGCAACCCATCTTGTAATGTATGGGTTTACATTTAAGTTGATGAGTTTTTCAATGATACCCGAATGGGGTATTGTATCGAAAGCCTTTGCCAGGTCTAGGTAGGCCGTATGGACTGCCTTTCCCTCGTCAATGGCCTTGGTGACTGTTTCAAAAAAGTCAACCAAGTTTAAAAGGCATGATCTGCCTTTGACAAAGCCAAACTGGGTTGGATCCAAAGTCTACAAATTCCCTATGTCTTTATTTATGAGATCCATTATGATCCTTTCCATGGCTTTGCAGATCAGGCTTGTCAAGCTAATGGGATGGTAATTTCCAGGGTCGGTGGAGGCACCGCCTTTGTGGAGTGGGACCACAGTCGCTGTGCGCCACTCCCTGGGTACGTATCTGGAGGTGAGACTAAGATTAAACAGCTGTCCTATCTGTGGGTTTAATTCCTCGTTGAGTTCATGGATCACACAGCCGGGGACACCATCAGGTCCCATGGATGCTGTGTTCTTTGCCTTGGAGAGAGCAGTTCTCACCTGAGCGTTGGAGATGTTTGGGGGGCTGCAATCATTTGGTATAGATATCTCTTCTTTAGGCGGGGGTGTGGGAGAAGTTTGCACTGAACCTGTCAGCCAGTATGTTGGCAATGTCTGTAGGATCAGTAATCTTCACATCATTTTGAACTAATTCTGAGCATATCTGGGAGTTTCCTCCTAGGTTTCTGACATAGCTAAAGAATGCTTTATGGTTGTCTTTAGAGTCCTTAGCTATTTTTTTCACAAAATTAGCTTTGGATGATTTTATGAGAGCTCTTAGCTTTTTACTTATAGTGATCAGCGGTGTCTTACCTTTTAAGGATTTTGCTCTATCTTGTAGTAGCTTTCTCCTTTTATTGTAGAGTTTGTTTATGGCTGGGGTCCACCAGACTGGACTCTTGCCTTTGGTACAAAGAGTCTTTGTTTTGCTTGGGATTGCCTGATCCATGCAGCCCTGCAGGTGCTGGTAGAAGGCATCTGTAAGTGATTCAGCGGTTTGAGTAATGTTAACCGCCGGCTCAGGGGCCTTAAAGGAGACCACACTAGTCTTTAGAAGTGTGAAGTCGGCTTTCGAGAAGTTCTTTACTGTGGTCTTTTTCATTTCGGTGGGGCGGGATGAGGACCTCCAGCGAGATTAGTTTGTGATCAGATCTCACCAGTGAGGGGTATACTTCTGGCTTTGAACATTGTGCTCCCATGTTCGTGATGATGAGATCAAGTATGTTCTCTCCTCTTGTGGGGATGGTGACTAGTTGTTCCATGGCATTTGAATTTATGAATTCCAGGAACTTTTGGGCTAGAGTGTTTGGGCTTGAGTAGTGTTCCCAGTCTATATTAGGGTAGTTGAAGTCACCTAGTATGATGGTGTTCGGAGATACATTTATCCCTCCAGTGTTTTCAGGAAGGCCATGTGAGGTTCCTGAGTTTGCGAGGGTGGCCTGTAACATGCTACAATTTGCATAGCAGTCTTGCCTATGGTTAATTGCACCTGGATGGTTTCCGATGCATCTTGCGATGCCACCAATCTTGAGGTGTGGGTGTCCTTGATGAATATGGATACCCCTCCTCCTTTCTTGGTATTGTCCGGGTTTTGTGGCCAGAACGCATGATATGAGGTAAAACCTGATAGTGCTGGGGTGCTCTCAGGAGCCTTGAACCAGGTTTCTGTCACAGCACAGACATCGATGTTCTCCATACTGAGAAGGGCCTCGAGTGCGTGCATCTTGAGGTTGAGACTCCTGGCATTGAGCAGCATTACCCTTAGTTTTTTTCTTTGTTTTGTTCTAGGGTGGTAGGTTTAGAATTTGAGCCTTGCCTAAAAAGGCACTATGGGGTGGCAAGAGCCTTTGCCAAAATCCGGAATCCCAGGGGTGACAAGTGCAAGCCGTCCCTTGCGAAGCAGCGTGGCTTGTCCAGCATGTCATCCCAGGCAGACAGACATTGGATCCCCTTTGAATGACACCAGAGTTTAAGCCAATTGTTAAAACTGATCATCTTATCTCTGTATTGTGGCATCATTCTTGGTGAAGGTAGGATTCTGCTCAAGGTCAGGGTCATACCTGCCTGAGCTACATAATCAGAGAGCTCCTCTATGTCTCTTTTCATGTAGTCCAGGGAGGTACGTCTCAGGTCGTTTACACCAGCGTGGACAATGATTGAGTCGTACTTGTACCTGCTGTTGAGAGACCTGAGTGCATGCGTTATGTGGCGGATTCTAGCACCCGACAGGCAGCTTACTGTGACCTTCTCCTTACTCAGTCTGGTGAGCGGGACATCAGTGTGTCTGACTATGGAGTCACCAATGACTAGTGTGTCTGGCATAGTGTTTGGCCTTAAGGGCTGTGACTGCTTGACACTCTGACTGTGTGGTCTATGTGATGCAGGTGTTGTGTTCTGAGGTGGTAGTTGTTTGGGTGTTTGCTTTGGTGGCCTCTGCTGTTTTGGTAGATTTTTGATCAGAGCCTCCGAGTATGTCTTTGTGTGTTTATGTGTATGATTTGAGGTTGTGATGGTATTATGTGAGACTGGGTCTATAGTGTGTGTGGTTACCTTCTCCTCCTGTCTGGTCTTGCCAGTCCTATGTTGAGAGAGCTCAGCCTCCAGTTTGGCCGTATAGTTGCATCTCTCGCATGTATTTGTGTTTTGTGGGAGGAGGAGAGGGTTGTCTGTGTACATGAGGCAATTGTAACATTGCCTCAATACTCCCAGGTTCACCAGCTGAGCAGGAGAGGATATTAGCAACTGATCCCTCGACATGCTAGAAGGAATAGACAGAAAAACTTAAAAAAAGGTTTTGGGGATGTGGGTGACCGAGAAATGGGGTTTGCTTTTTTGGGGGTTCTTTCTATAACAAGAGTGCTGTATCGAGGTGATAAGTACTGTAGGAGCAAGTGCTTAGCTATACGGATTGAGAATAGTCTACTTGGGAGTCAAGTAGAGGTAATTTATAGTTGGAGGATACACTAAATAGAACAGTAGTACACTTTGAGGAAGGTAGTTTTAAGGGAAAATTTGAAGAGTGAACTTTAGGTAGCCCTAATAGTTTAAATCTGCTTAACCGGCGCTGCCCTAGTGTGCAACGGTAGCAGCTCTGCGCTAAATCGCGCTAAAAAAACAGGAAATGACCCAAAATGGCCAACAAATTACAAGTTGCTGCTTCTAACCACTCCTCTGAGGACAACAAGCAGCTCAGTACTCCCCACTCCCACTGGTGAGTAAAGAAACTACCTCTGGCCACACAAGAAAATGGAGGAACACAGAAACCAAATACAAAGCCCAGGGATCAGCAAAATCTGATCACTGGAACAACTAGCAAGTAAAGTTTAGGAAAGGAGAAATATTTTTTTGTTTTTTTTTTTGTTTTTTGTTTTTTTCCAGCTCCTTCTCCACTGTCTGTCTCACTACAAACATTTGATCAGTTATAGTCCATCCTTATAAATATCTGAATTGCAAACCTGTCATTTTACTTCTTTCTTTTCTGTGTATGCATTTATTAGTTACCCTTTCCAACACATGCAAAACATGTGACAGGAAATGTGATATTTCTGTACTGCCTGCAGTTGTAACATTACCTTTGTTTTTGTCAGTGACTCTGAAATGCTTGTTACTCAGTCATCTGAGGTTTACTGTTCTCCCCATTCCACAATGATTATCCCTAGGAGTTATTCGTCCTACATACAACTGTTGTGATATCATGTAAGCCTGCAGCTTTCCCTGATTTATCAAATGCTGAGTTTTTTAAACAAATGGCAACTGTTGTGTAGCTTCTCCTGATGTCAGTGAAGCCATTAATGAATGCATTGACGCATTGGAAATAGGGTTAGGAAATAAATAAGTGGACAGTAATTTCTATACATACACACACACACACACACATATATATATATATATATATATATATATATATATATATATATATGTTATTCGTGTGTGTATGATTCTGGCAGTAAACCCTCACCACCATACTAAGAATAAAACAGCATACACAAAAATTTTGCATTCTGAGCAGGGAGAGATAAAGCTCTGACTATGTATCTGGTGTCCCAAAATATACATTTATGGTGGAAGGAAGCATTTGGATGTACTACTAAATTCCAGAAGCATGGCTATACTTAATAAGATGCTGTATGTCTGTAAACATAAAAACTGAGAAAGAGAAGTTGTAGTTAATATTCATTTATGGGAATATGAAGAAGTATCCCATAACACAAATTGAAATTCAAACTCTGCTGTGTAAAATATTGTATATCGTAGCTTTGATACATAAAAAAGCACATGTCATTACTGGCCCTCACTTCAAGACAAGTAAGGCTGGAGGGAAGAATAACAGATAATTTGGGGTCAGATTATATGCTTGTAAAAATGGAAGGCAACAGCAGTATGACACCCTTAGGAGTATACAATCCAAATAATAAATGTAATTTTTTTTTATTTTTTTATGACACCCTTAGGAGTATACAATCCAAATTATAAATGTAATAAAGGGGGAGGGGTCGACAGTAGCCTGGCACACTGTTTAAAATTCACATTACTGATACAGATTAGGTGTGGAAACTCTTTGTTGTGAGAAACAAGTCAATGAGTCTTGATAGAAACCCCATTTATTAAGTAGGTAAAAGAAGTCAGTGCAGAAACTGAAATAAAAGAACATTACTGCATTATATGGAATTTGGTCAGAAGATTCCAATAACTAAACTTATGTATTCTGTGGACAGCAACTCTGCATAGGTTCATAGGAGATTACTAGGCTAAAGGCTAAGTGCCTTTCAAGCCTGGCCAATATAACCCAATTTTACCCAATATATGGTCCCTGGGGCAAGAGGATGAAATGGATTTATATTATACCTATGCCTTGAGTATCTTACAGATTGCCCTTGTCCATGAGGAACATAGGCACTACCCCAAATGTGGATTTCTGATTCCTCATCCACTGATCCAGACTGCATTTGAAGAATGCCAGGGAAGGGCTCTGCTTAATGTGAATTGGAAGCCTGTTCCAAAGAAGAAGTTATCTTTGTGCCCAAATGCTAGTGGTTGTGCATGCCTCTCAATTAATGGAGGCATAGCTAAAATCACCCATGAGTACAATATTTTGCTGGATGGTGAGTGATTTTAGTAACTTCAGGTATGATGTATAGGTTTCCTGGCTCAGAGCGGGGGACCTGTATCTAGCAAGAATATGGTAATGGATTTTTTCCATTGTAAGTTGAACATGGAGTAGTTCAAGCATGTCATATTGTCTGACCAGCCTTGAGGTGTGCTTATCTTTTATGTAGAGAGATACCCTCCACCTTTTGCTCTTTCATGATCAGTGGGTGGTCAGAACATAAGACATTATAGCCATGTACTGCCAGAGGGCTTTTCCTACTTTTGAACCATGTGGACAGCTTCCAGGGAGTGAAGTTTCTTGTTGAGACTCCTAACATTGAGGACTAACACCTTTAGTTATCTGGAGTTGCTTTTATGTTGGAAGATTTGTTTAGCAGTGCCTAAATGGTGGATAATGTTTTGGCCAATATCTGAAAGGCTAGAGGTGACAGGTGAAGACCATCCCTGGCACCATGGCCTCCCAGGCTGACAAGTATTGGACCCCTTTGGAATGACACCAGTAGCTAAGCCAATTGTTAAAGTCACTCGTTTTCTGCTGGTACTGTGGCATTATACACGGAGATGCCAGAATTCTGCTCAATGCTAGGCTCATACCTGCCTGTGACACAGATTCTGAGAGCTCAGTCATGTCTCAATCCTTAAAGTCCAAGGTGATGCATCTCAGGGCATTCATGCCCACTTGGACTATGAGTGAGTCATACTTGTTCCTACAGGTACATGACTTGAGTGCCTGACAGGCAACTAACTATAACCTTCCCCTTATCCAGCCTGGTAAGAGAGATATCGGTGTATCTCGCAATGGAGTTTCCTATTACAAGAATATTGGTTTGTCGAGTATTTTGCCTTATGAGCTTGGTAGCTGAGATACAATTAGATGTGGCTTTCTGTGTTGTGATAGGAATTGTCATGTTTGTGTGAATGCACCGCTTCTGAGGACTGCCGCTGAGAGGCGTTTTAGATTTGGGTAAGTTACATGTCAGCAACTCTGCATGTATGGTCCTTTGTGGGTGCAGTGAGTGACATGTGTGAGCTGCTACCAACCTGTTTGCTGCTTTTTGTGTCTGTATGCGAAAGTTTAGCCTCCAGTATCAATGTGTAACTGCATCTCTCTCTCTTTCTCTTTATTTGTCTGAGAATTAAGTGGTTGTCGGTGTACATAAGGCAATTGTTACATTGCCTCAGATACCCATGTCCACCAAGCTGGATGCAGAGATAGCAGAAAAGTGCCCAAACATGATTGCAAGTCCTAATGTGTACTTGCAAGGGAAAGGAGTGGAGGGTGTTTGTAACCAGACGAGGGAAGGGCACATACTTGGTGTGTAACCTGCAGCTAAACTAATCAGTGATGCTACTCAGCATAAAACCAGATGTTCTCTGAGCAGCAATAGTCATGGGTGTTATAATAACATAAGGTAGACCTTAATAGTCTTAACTAAATACATAAATGCTGCTCACCATGCAAACTAATTGTCCCATGAGTTACTTGGGATTGAGGTAAAGTTCTGAGGTGGCTTTTATAGGGAAAATTCAGCTTCTGGTGATTGAGTGTATATAAGGCAGTAGTAATAATCAGTGTGTGAAGAGTAGCATCACGTAAATGCAAGACTTGTATATGATCAGAAAATAGCAAGTTTATTACTAACTATACCCAAAGACCAATCAGATAAGCACACAATGAGCTTTCCACCAGCAATTCCCAGCTCGAATAGGTGAAATCAACCATCTCCTGATAGAAAATTCCAGATTTTGACCTATTAATGTAAAATCATTGGTTTGGAGCCTAAGTGTTAAGGAACCACAAACAGATGCCTGATACTAATTAAGAAATACTAGACACAATGTATTTCAGTGCAGAACAGCAGCCCTTAACAGTGGTTTGGAAATGCAACTTTAAACTTTAAAGAAGTGCAAAAAATAAAGAAATAGCACAGTAAACTTTCACAGCACAAGAAAATAATTAGTGTTTCTAGATATTTGTATATGAACAGGACACGGACACAGCAAGCCACTCCATGCAAATGTGCCAAATTTTTACCAGCACTGGAAATACAGAAAACTGACTACTGAGCCTTCTGGCCAATGACTCGACTACACTTAGAGCCCTTCTGTGTGCTTTCCAGCTCAGATAGACCAGGTAAACACCTTCTGCCACTGGATGAATAATTCCAGTCCTCCTAACGTAAAAGCACAGTGAGAGTGTCCAGAGTGAAATGCTACCACAAACAAACAAACTTAAAGAAAGGCAATTATTAATTCAAGATAACAGTAGTGCACTTTGAACAGATTATAAAAGTACTTCGCTTTTTAGAAATGAGCCAACAGCCACTCAACTGTGCAGAATTTATAAAGGTACTAAAAACAACGAAAGTTGATTAATAAGCCCTCAAGCCAATCAAACAAGGAATCTCTGGCATGTATACCAAACATATATAGACTCAGCTGTGTAGCTTACCCAGAATGTCTAATGACTGCATCACTGAGTGTGTGTGTGTGTGTGTGTGTGTGTGTGTGTGTGTGTGTGTGTGTGTGTGTGTGTGTGTGTGTGTGTGTGTGTATATATATATATATATATATATATAAATATACATATATCTGACTGTGCTTCTCAAACATTTTGGAAATATAAAGTATATTTTAGTGCATTTATTAAAACTGTATTTGCCTTAATATTGCTACAACTCAAGTGCTCTAGCTTGCATTGCATCTGAATTGTTTTAGTGTGTTTTAGCTGCTTTTCTGTATATATAGACTTTTCTGTATGTGTAGACTAGTTACTTATTCTACTGTATTACTGCCACTTAAATCATTTTTCAGTTGTGCACTTGCCTTGCTTTTAAAAAGTTTTTAATTGCTAATTTGGTAGAGTTTTAATTGCATTTACTGTTTAGGGCTAAACACGCAAGTGTGTTAGCCTTGTCTGTGTTTATTTACTGTATTATTGCATTGTTTAGCCTTTTTTAACCAAAAAAAAGATGCTACCTTGTTTGCTTGTTTCCCGCCTTTCCTAGCTAGTATAGTCCAGATCCCATGTTTTGCTGGTTTCAAGACTTTATTTTCTATGTTCAGAGCTATCCAGACCTTGCTGTGGTAGGGGGAAGTCCTACTGCTTACCAGTGGGAGGGGTGAGCATTGTACTGCCTAACATTAGAGGAGTTGTTTCCAGCTCTGAAATTGTAATTTATTAGCCATTGTGGGTTGATTTCTATCCCTTTCAACTTTCTGGCTTAAAAACGCGTGTGTTTATGCATTTTTTTGCATCGTGCAGCACCTCAGGGCTACGGTTAAACTATTCCAGGTGCCAGAAAGTCTGCTTTTCAAATTTTCCCTTAGGACTAGCTGGTTTCTCAGTAGTAGCACTAAAATCTGAACCCATGTGGCTAGCACTCAGTGGTAGCACTAAACTCTGAACCCCTGTGACTTGCACTTGCTCTAGAACCTGCTCGAAAGCACTAAGAAGCCTTAAACTATTACAGGCACTCAACTCTCCTTTTAATAAGGAGAAATTAATCATAGGCACTAAACAGCCTATAATTGCAAAGTACCTTGCAAAGATAAGGGAAAACAGCTCTTGTACTTTACAAAAAAGCACCTAAACAGGCATGTCCAAGGGTCAGCTTCCCGTGATTTCTCCTGTCCACCTGGTGAATCTGGGCATACTGGGGCAGTGCAGCAACTGCCTCATGTACACAGACAACCCTCACCTCCTACCACCCAACACTACAACCTGTGATTGATGCACTTACATTGCCAAACTGGAAGCAAAGCTCTCTCCAGGCAAGATTGTGCTAGACAATCAAGAGGAGAAGGTTAACACCTGCACTATAACTCAGGCAACACATAACCCTTCAAAACCCACACCATCAACACCCACACATAGCAACACTAAAGCCACATATGCGGAGGCCCTTAACATTAACCTGCCCAAGCAAGAAGGACCTCTGAAGCTGAAATGCAAACAAACACCAGTCACAACCAAAGTGACACATAGCTCACAAAACCAGTGTGCCACCCAACAATAGCCCCTAAGGCAAGACAACGTACCCAACACTTTAGTCATAGGTGACTCTATAGTCAGGCACACTGATGCCCCACTCATCAGGCTGAACAAGGAGAAAATTACAGTCAGCTGCCTGTCGAGTGCTAGGATCTGCCACATAACACATGCCCTCAAGTCACTCCACAGCAAGTACAAATACGACTCTGTCATTGTCCATGTTGGAGTGAATGTCTTGAGATGTACCTCCCTGGACTACATGAAAAGAGGTATGGAAGAGGTCTCGGATCGTGTGGCCCAGGCAGGAATGTCCCTAGCCCTGAGTAGCATCCTGCCTTCACCCAGAATGATACCACAGCATAAGGGCAAAATGATTGACTTCAACAAGTGGCTAAGCTTCTGGTATCATTCAAAAGGGATCCAGTATATGTCTGCCTGGGACGACATGGTCGACAAACCACAATGCTTTGCCAGAGATGGTCTGCACCTGTCCCCCCTGGGATTCAAGTTACTGGCTAAAGCTCTTGCCCAACCCTATAGTGCCTTTTTTAGGCAAGGTTCAAAGGACAAAACCACCACCATAACAGATACAAGCATGCAAAATCTGAAGGTAATGCTACTCAATGCTAGAAGTCTAAACCTTAAAATGCACTCTCTTGAGGCACTCCTAAAAATGGAGAACATTGATATCTGTGCAGTAACTGATACCTGGTTCAAGGCTCCAGACAACACCCCTGCAATACCAGGCTACAACTCTTATCACACTTTTCAGCCACCAAACCAAGACAGAAACGCTAAAGGTGGAGGAGTGTCCATATTCACCAAGGATATTCACATTGATAGGCTAGTTGCCCAACACAATGCATCTGAAACCTTCCAGGTACAAATAACACTAGGTAAGACTGCAATCCAAATTGTAGCTTGCTACAGATCCCCACCATGCCCCATGATTCTCACTACACCTTTCTAAACATACTGGAAAATATTAAGATACAGTCAGATACCCTAATACTGGGTGATTTTAACTACTCTGCCATTAACTGGGAAAACTACTTGGGTATGAATACCTTTTCCCAACGGTTCTTGGAATTCATAAATTCCAATGCCCTGGATCAACAAATCCATTGTTCCACCAGGGGCTACAATATCCAAGACCTGGTCATTACCAACATGGAAGATAGATGATCCACACCAGTGGTCACCCCCTCATTGGTCAGGTCTAACCATAAGCAAATCACCCTTGACATCCACATCCCACCCCCACCCCCCAGTAAGGAAACCTCCGTAAAAAACTTCTCCAAAGCCAACTTCATGACACCCATGCAGACGGGTGCTGAAAGTTCGACTGCTGAATCCTGCACTAAGGCACTTTATGAGAACATCCACTCGTGCATTAATTGTGCCACCCCAAATTGAACCAAGACGCTCTCCTTCAAAAAAAAGGAAGCCAATCTGGTAATCCCCTGCCATAAACAAACTATACAACAGAAGGAAGAATCTTTTGCAGAAAAGGGGAAAATCCCAGGATGCAAAAAACTCCCTTACCAGCCTCAGTAAGAAGCTAAGATTCCTCATAAAATCCTCCAAAGCTAATTAAGAAAATACAATTGCCAAAGATAACCACAAGGCATTCTATAGTTATGTCAAGAATCTAAATGGCAATGCTCAGATCTGCTCTGAGCTACAACAGAAATGCATTAAATATACTGATCCCAAGGATATTGCCAATATCCTGGCAAATCGATTTAGTGCCAACTTCACTCCCCTCTCACCCCCTAAAGGGCCCATCTCAATACCAAAAGATTGCCAAATTCTGGTAATCACAGCCACACAGGTAGAAACCACACTCTCCAAAGCTAAGAATACAGCATCCATGGGACCAGACGACATCCCAGGCTGTGCACTACATGATCTACAAAATGAACTGGCACCTCACCTAAGTGTCATGTTTAATCATAGCTGCACCTCTGGCTTCGTGCCCACTGAGTGGCGCACAGCTACAGTTATCCCACTCCACAAGGGGGGATCCACCTTGGATCCTGGGAACTACCGTCCCATCAGTCTGATGAGCCTGGTATGTAAGGGCATGGAACGCATTATCATGGAACTTATAAACAAAGACATTAGCAATCTTCAAACACTGGACCCCACCCAGTTTGGGTTTGTGAAGGGGCTGATCTTCTCTTCAGAACCTGATTGACTTCTTCAAATCAGTCTCCATTGCTGTGGACAAGGGTATGGCGGTCCTTACAGCCTATCTGGACCTCGCCAAGGTCTTTGACACCATCCCCCACTCTGGAATCATAGATAAACTTACTAAGCTTGGCATAAATCCCTACATCACTTGATGGGTTGACAACTGACTTACTAACAGAACCCAGACTGTAAAAGTAGCCAACTGCAAATCCAGCTCCAGACAAGTGACAAGTGGAGTACCTTAGGGTTCAGTCTTGGGACCGCTCTTGTTTGGCATCTACTTCTCTGAAGTACTGGCCAACACTAAGGGACTCTGGCTAACAAAGTTTGTAGATGACTGCAAACTGGGAGCCATTATTGAATCCTGAAATGATGTGGATATTCTGTAAAAGGGCCTTATAGAAACAGATGCTTGGTGCCAGCCCCATAGGCTCAAGCTTAATGCCAGGAAATGTATAGTTATCCCCTTTGGGAAAAAAACATGTACCTATGAATTACCACATAGGTGGCAGTACACTAAACACCGAAAGTGTGATGAGTGACTTAGGGACACAGGTGAACAGTGGTCTCAACTTCGATAACCACATGGCCACAACAGTCAGAAAATCCTTCTATGTGGCACACCTCATCACTAAGGGCTTTTCATCCAGAAAAAAGGAGG
>NC_056744.1:1731487599-1731612599 GCF_019279795.1 Protopterus annectens
AACCTCACCACAACAATAAATAGGATGTGCTGAAGGGATAGATTCCTGTCCCAGAGACTTCCCATGCTTTGGAACAAGATTCCAATCTACATTAGGCTAAGATCCTCACTAACACTCTTCAAGAGAAACCTTGACGAGTGGACGGGAAACAGAAAGTTTACCCTGGGATCACGTCAGTGGCTCTGCTGGACAGATGCACAGGGAACTAATCTAAGGGGACGGCGAAATCCAACACATTCTGGCTAGGCTTATAAACACCTTTGGACAGATAGCCTAGTACCTACCTATGCAGCTATGAACCTGTGCTGTTCTTGCCCTGTGTAAAACAGCATACTCTCCTGCTGTATCCACTTTCCACTGTATTTGAAAACCATTGCTGATTTAGTTATTTCCTTTCACTACTAACATTTCAGTAATTTGGGCTTTAATATCAATAAATATAAAAATATTTTTTCTTCTTGTTACAGTGATGGAAGACATATTTATAGCTTGAAAAATATACATAAAAATTTGCCCACTGAAATCTTAATAGTAAGTATGCTTGTAACTAAGAAATGGCACCTAAACATTTTGGCTTACAGCTGTATGTGGCAGTAGCCATCATAATAACAACGCCATAAAAATATGATGACCTAAGACTTCAAAAGTAGTTCTTTCACTAAAAAGCATATTTTATTAGTTAATCCAGATAAATATCCACTGAATCAGTGACTGAAGAGAATAGTATGTTTTATGTAGTGCTTTCATCCACACTATAATACAGACTTCTTCAGAATAATATAAATTACCTTTAATAGTCCCTTTTATTATCATCATCCCCAATTTTTCACAGTTTCCTTCATGGGGTTGGAGTGTTGTGTCAACTGTTACCATCTTTCTGTATTAAATGCCACTCTGCTACCTTCTTTGACACTCATGCCTGGCTGTTGCAGGTCTTCTGTCACACAGTACATCCAGCTATTTGCTGGACTCCCTCACATCCTCTTTCCATCTTCTGTTTTTCCTAAATCTTTTTCACCAGATTGTCTTCTGCTTTTTCTGCATGTGCCCAAACCATAGTCATCTGTTCTCTATGACCTTTTCTGCAATTGGAGCTACTTTGACTTCTGTTTTTATGTCCTCATTTCTTCATCTCTCCAACAGTTGTGAATCCTGCCATCCATCTCAGGTACTTAATTTCCAACACCTCTAGCTTCCTCAAATGCTCTACTTTTACTTCGTATCTACCATACAAAAGTACTGGTTGCATCACTGTTTTGTACACCTTACTTTTCAACTTCAGCATTCTTCTGTCATATGCTATCCTTCATTCATACTTGCCTTCTCCTTAATCACCCCTCTCAGATACTTGAAGCTGTTAACCTGCTCCACTATTTTCCCTCCTTTACAATTCTGTACTTCTGATTTCCCCCATTTGCTGCCATTACAATGGTTTATCTATACTATAAACGCTGTAGAAGCATGTCTTTGTAATGTGGGATGAAACCGGAGCACCCAGAGAAAACACACATGAACGCAGGGAGGATATTTAGACTCCACACAGAAGAAACCCCAGATGAGAATTGAACCGGAATGCTTCTTGCTGTGAGGTGACAATGTTATCGCTGCACCACTGCGCCATCCATACTTGAACATAGCCTGCACTAATTCTACTAATGTTTCTGGGATGTTGAACTACTGCAGAACTGTTCAAATCATCTTTTTGTGAGCTTGTTATATGCTTTCTCCAAGTCTAGAAATGCCGAGTTGGACTCTTTCCTCATCTCTAGCTTCTTCTCAACTATCTGTCTCACTGCAAACATATTGGGACTGTTTGCTGCATCCTGATCTAAATGCAAACTGCTCATCTCCCATCTTACTTTGTACTACTCTGTATATTCATTTATCAGTCAGCCATCTTCAGAACTTTAATGCATTGAGACAGGACTCTATACTGCCCACATGTCACCTTTGTTCTTGAACACTGGCACTAGTAAGCTTATTATCCAGTCATCTGAGATAAGCATTTATCTCCATACTGGTTTGAGCAGTCATACCTGCTCTGACCTGATCTGAGCCTGTTGCTTTCCCTGACTTAATTTTTCTTAGTGCTCTTCTTACTTCTACTATGGTGGGCACCTCCTCTTCATTCACTGTAGTCTGTTTCTGAAACAGTGCAATTTCTGTGAGGTTTTCTTCATTCAGAAGCTGCAGGAATACTCCTTCCATCTGCCATTGATGCTATGTGAACTGGTAAGCACAGTTTTGTTGGCGTCCTTTATGAAGTTATATCTGACTATCTTCTTTATCTTTCTGTCTTTACCTTGCAATCTGATAAAGCTTCTGTGTCATCTAATGAGTCATTTTCCATGAGCTGGTAGAGTGCACCTGAGTGCATCATGTAACTTGCAACTGGTGGTAGGAGAAGTAGCAGTAAATATCCATCGGTGTTCCATCACTTTACTTCTTGTAATTTGTGCTATTGAGATTTTATTCCGATTTCCCTGGAGTAGTATGTCTGTGTACCTTTTATTTATGAATGCAGTTACAGGAAGTACCAGAAATCTCTTCTTAGCTGCTGTTGCCAGTAGCATCCTGAAGCAGTGTACCATGTGTAACCATATTCTACTTTCACGACAGTTTGTTATTGGTTATTTCACTTAAGTGTGGGATGTAAGATATTTTATTTTTTCTTATATCTGTTGGCTCCTGTGCTTGCCGACTATCAATCTTCCATCAATGGGACTTGGGCCTATTCTGACTAGAGTACTGTGGATTCGTTAGGGCAAGATCTATCTGGGGAGGCTGTTATTCAGGTATTAATGAGGCTTGCTTCTGCCGTTGCTGCCATCCCATCTATGAGTGCATTTTCCCTTGCTTACCTCCTCCCCTGGGCTGGGGAGTGTGGCATGCATCCGGCATCACTGTGAGAGAGACAAAGCCTTCCCCATCTGCAGATGCATGCTACAGTACTCTTATTCCATAAAGACTACCACTATTCAGCAGCTTGGTGAACCACATGCCCTCCTTCAGTAAATGTACCCCACTCCTTCCTCTGAAGGATTGCAACCTCACTTTTCCAGCTATGTCCCTCCCACTCCATCAAGTCTCCGTGCATTTAATTAGACTTGTGTCACCAGACACATAGTCAGAACTTTATCCTGGTATGCCACTGGCTAGGTGATGAATAGTGGTGAATGCTGTATCATTCTCAGGATGTTGGTGATGGCATACTGCCAGAACTAGCGATGTATTCAAGTCATTTTATGACAGTACTGTCCTGAATGCTCTGGGTAACTGCAAATCTTCTCTCTTCTTTTACAGCAAATTGACCTGTATGAACAAAATGCTTTAGTTCTACTTTGACCTAGAAAGGAGACTGAGGCTTACTGTTAACACTGAAAAATCTATGTTTTATCAGTGCCAAAGTTTGTTGGCACTACGTAATCCTTTAGGAAGAAAGTGTGTGTGTGTGTGTGTGTGTGTGTGTGTGTGTGTGTGTGTGTGTGTGTGTGTGTGTGTGTGTGTGAGAGTGTGTGTGTGTGTGTGTGTGTGTGTGTGTGTGTGTGTGGACAGAACCAAAAGCATCTTTATTTCTGTTATTTCGGCAATATGCCAAAATATGGCAGCTAAGGAGACTTGTTTACCAAGGCTATTAAACCAAATACAGAGTATGAGATTTGTGTAAGAAACAAGAGTTCCATATTTGTGAATAGTTGTTCACTATCACTATAGTATTTTTATGTCATAACCTTAGCTTTTATTTATTTATATTTTTACTTTTATTTTATTTTTGATACCCTTACAGAGCATGTGAGAAAGACAGCAGTGCATTCATGTAACTGTCTATGCTGTACATACTCACATTTTAACAATACCTGTATTATATATGCTGGTATGTGGTAATTGCAGACATTTCAAACTGCGTCTGCAGCCACACATACACACACTTTGATTTTTCTTTCTTGCTTTCTCAATACGTGAATGTGCATATGTGTTTTTCACTTGAAGCATTTTTTCTAGTGTTTACTTTTACTATACCAGAGACGGTGTGTGGAAAAGGAAGCCATCTAACAGTTTGAGCTGACCTTCTGCTGATGAGATTTCTGTAGTGCAGCTTTGCATTATTTAGCACATTATTAACTATTAACACACGTGTCATTTCTGAGAATAATAAGGCTCCAAGTGTTTTAATGACACCATATTGACTTTAGAGTGGCTTTATAATATCCGTGTTCCTGGCTTTAATTCCCAGTTGGTATTTCCTGTGGAAATGTGTATTTTATAGAAAAGAACAATTTTTGTTCCTTTGTTGTACTTTGCCTTAGCTGAGTGGTGACTCTTAAGATCTCCTTTCAGAGAAAGATGACATTAAACATGCAGTTTTTGTCTGCTTAGAAACCAGCATATATATCACTGCCACTGATTCAGGTTCAAAGCAGTCACATAATCTTCTTCCACTTTAATGCATAACTGCTTTATTAGTTTGACAAACATAAGCATGTAGGGCATAAATATCCTATCAGTAAAATGGCCAGTAATTCAAAATGCACCCTCCATATTTTCTTGCTGATTATAGAAGTCTGAATTATTCTGCACCTGTTAAAAACAAGAGCTTAATTTTTACAAAGCTTGAAACAAAATAGTAAGTTGACAGCCTAAAGCAAAACACATCTTTGCTATAAATCGGACACCAGAATCACTGTTACAATTTTGAGAATACAACCTGCATTATATATGCTTTGTAAATCAATGTTAGAAGTCAATATCCTTAAAGAGAAGCAGATGAGGAAAATGAGAGACGGCAAACTGGTTACATTGCAGATGCATTGTGAGGCAATCACTGATAAACAGGTACATAAATAATTGGGTCTGAGAAGTGTTTGAACAAAACACTGAATTTTAAGTTAAGGGTTTTATAATAAATGTAAGTTCTACTTTTCAGTTTTCTGCAATAAAATTTAATCTCACCTCCTTGACATTTGCTTAATACTGTCAACACACAGGTAGCTGCATCACTTGGTTTATGATATTGATACTTCTTGGTATACTAAGATATTGGTATTCTTCATTTGCTTTAATAACTTTTTAAAAGTAACTTTCTTCTGGAATGCTCCAACCATAAGTCAAACATGTTTCTCTTCTGGTAAAGGATACATATGTTTTTATACAAATACTTGATATAGCATTCATTTCTTGTGACAATGTATGCTTTATGGTTTCTGTACATATTAGTCTTCCTTTCTGCAAATCATCTTGCCTTACATTCATCTTGTAATTATTTCTGGGCTTATCCTATTTTTTATATATATACATATATATATATATATAAAATCTTTCATTATGTTTTTTTTACATTACTGTACATAATTTATATACAAACATTTTTTAAATGTATTGCCTCTACCTGTTTTGTTGTATGCAATCATACGTTATCATTGCACATGTTGCTCTAAGTACTGTTTATGTAAATGCTTGATATTGTATTGTCCTTCTTTGCCTAATGGTATGTTTGTTAAATGTGTAAATCTTTCTTTTTTTTCCAGGCTGAGGCTAAAATTGGTCATTTTTGATCAGTGCTGTACTCTGTTAACAAATTCAAATAAACTAATAAATAATAACCACACTGTGACCTTATACCCCACCTGCCGGTAGAAGAGAGGCACTCAAAACCGGAGCAGGCATTTTTTTCTAGTGAACTTAGTCTTGCTTATGTCTCATGAGACTGACTGGCCACATACTCAGAACGAAAATAGAAGACCAAAAAAAGGAATTTATGTCTTACCATAACGTTCCATCTGTGTTGTTGATCATCATCCACTCATCACTAATGGGTTATCGGTTCCATCCTCGGAACCAAGTTAGCCTTATACCAAGCTCTCAACAGCCAAAAACTCTTGAGCTAAGCTTTTACCCATAGTACCCTTCTGCCTGTTATATCAGATTGAGTTTACCTGTAATTAGTAAAGCAGAGGCCGTCTCTGAGCAAGAACCCTAATTCAGGAGTTGGACCCAAAGTATCCTGCAGGAGCCTCTAGGAGGGTGAAGGAGGGTGGGACATAATGAATCGATGAAGATCAACAGCAGAGATGAAATGTTATGGCAAGACATAACTTTTTTATCTGATGTTGCTAATCTTCATTCCATTCATCACTGATGGAACGTTGTCCCCAGCTACCTTCTGTCACTAGGGAGGCCCTTATGGAAGAATATTCCTGAGCACCATTGAACCAAATGAAGCCCTTCCCCTGGAGACCAGATCCAGTTTGTAATGAGTGATAAAGGTATGAGGAGTAGCCCATGTAGCTACTGCACAAATGTCATCCGTGGAAGCTCTAGAATGGAACGCTACAGAAATTGCCATTGATATGGTGGAGTGAGCTTTGATTTTCTGTGGTGTAGACTTTCTCTCATGATGATAAATGAACATTATACAATCTCTAAGCTATTTAGATAAGGTCACTTTAGAAACTGACTTTCCCATTTTAGGACCAAAGAAAGATATAAATAACTGGTCTGATTTGTGGATTGTTTTTATCCTGTCTAAGTAAAATCTCAATTGTCTGTGGACATCAAGTACATGTAAACAATACTCTCCTTTGTTTGAAAATTTAAGAAAGAAGACTAGTAGGTCAATAGTCTGTCTAACAGAGAACTCAGAAATTACTTTGGGAAGGAAGGAAGGATTGGTCCGGAGTGATACTCTGTCCTTATGGAAAATCAAATAAGGACATGCATAGAGCATGGAGCTTGGAAATGTGTCTGGCCGACGTAATGGACAGCAGAAAAAGATTTCCAAGATAGAAGCTTGATGTCACAAGTGGCTGCAGGCTCAAAGGGAGGCCGTGTTATAGATTGAAAGACTAGTGTGAGACTCCATGGTTCTATGGGCTGCTTATTTGGAGGTCTGGAGTGATAGACTCCTTTCAAAAAGGTTTTGCTTAGGCAATGTGAAATTAAGGAGGAGTCAGCAAAACTATTATGAAAGTTTGAAATGGCAGCTAAATGAATTTGTATAGTTGATGCTGTGGCAGTTTGATAAGTACTGTAGTACAGCAGAGACCGATGCTGAGTGTAGGTCTAGTTTTCTCTGTCTAGACCAAATTGAAAATCTTTTCCATTAGTCAGCATAAAGTTTCCTGGTGGATGGTTTATACAAATCTAGGATAATGTCATGTACTGGAGAGGAGAGATTACTATGCTTGGCGATCATTGGAACTGGAGAAGCCAGGTTGTGACCTTGAGACTGGTCAAGTTCGGGTGGCTCAACCCTTGGGGGTGAGAAATCAGATCTGGACTTGGATCCAGGATCCACAGTCACTGAAGCAGGTGAGGCCGGAGAAAGGGGAATCATACATTTTGAGGCCAATAAGGTGCTATGAAGATCACTTTGCTTTCTTCATGAATTGAGGAATCAGAAGGATGGGGGATAACCATATAGAAGTCCCATGGGCTAATCTTGGATTAGAACATCCCTTGGGGACTCCCCCTGTGGGAGAATTATGGTGAAGTAATTGCTGCATTTTTGGTTTGATGCAGAGGTGACTAGGTCACAGCAAGGCTGGTCTCAATAGCTGAAAATCGTTACCGTTATGTTGGAATTGAGGGACCACTCATGAGACAAGAGAATGCATCTGCTCAACTTGTCTGCAATAACGTTAGAATTCCCTGGGATATGTATTGCTATTAAAAAGCGGTTGGAAGCTATCGCCCATTGCCAAACTCTCATGGCCTCTCGACATAGGGGATAGGACTTGGTTCCTCCTTGTTTGTTGATATACCAAACTACTGATATGTTGTCTGATTGGATAGAAATTGTTCCCAAAGGAAGCGTAGACTAGAATGCCTGCAACACCAAACGTACTGCCCTCAGTTCTAGAATGTTTATATGCAAATTGGCTTCTATATAAGACCATGTGCCTTGGACTATCATTCCCTGAAAATGCCCCCACCCCCCCCATCTTATTAGGGAAGTATCTGTGGTCACAGTGGTGCTGGCCTGAGAGGGGTGGAAGGGTTGGCACCAAAGTTCTGTCTCTGACTTCATCCACCAAGTTAGGTCTTGTTTGCAATGATTTGTTATTAGGATCTGGAAAGACAAAGGATGATGGTTTGGATACCTTTGAGTTGACAAAAGCCATTGTAGGAGTCTCATGTGAAGCCTTGCAAGGAGTACCATTGATATTGATGCTGCCATTGAACCTAATAGCTGCAGGACCTGTCAAGCTGAAACCATGTTGTGGCAGAGTATCACTCGGAGCTGGATCTTTAGTCTTTGTAACCTGTGATCTGGGATGGAGATTAAGTGAGAACGGGTATTGAAAATCACCCCTATAGGCACTCCCAAACAATACACACAGTCATCATGAGTGTTGCTGTTCAGCATTTTTCTCCCACACTTCAGATTTTGCTTTGGGAAAAGGATGCTAAGGATGGAGCTGCCAGGTAAGAGGAAAAGAGGAAGGCCTAATATAAGGTTTATGGACGTGATAAGAGAGGACATGCAGGTGGTTGGTGTGACAGAGCAAGATGCAGAGGACAAGAAGAAATAGAAACAGATGATCTGCTGTGGCGACCCCTAATGGGAACAGCCAAAAGAGAAGACTTCAGACATTGCTTGAAGCCTGAAATGCCCTTTTTTCAGACACATTAAATTACAAGTACTACCAAAGGCAGAGCAAAAAACAAGTAAATAAAATATTAATATTATATAAAGAGTTAGGGCAAAGAAAAAGAAGGAAAAGTACCAACAATGGTACTAGGAGATTACCACAGTGGGCAGGGAAGAAGGTGTGTACCAACGATGGTACAAATATTACCAAAGGGTAGTTTGACAAGTAAGTTTTGAAAGAGACGGTAGAAACTTAATGATAGTTTTAAAAGGTTAGAAAAGTCATCCCTCATTAGACCCATCATAGAGTACAAAACCCTGTTTGGTATGCACCTCACAAGACATCTTCAACTACTGGAAAGGCCATAGAAACACCTCACTAAAAGAATCACAGGCCTAAAGCAGATGCCCTATGCTGACCATCTTAAAAAAACTCCAGCTATACTCTGTCGCATATCATCTACTCAGAGGCGATCTCTGCTTAACATACAAGGCCATGTCAAACCCAGAGCTGTTGGACATGCTACACTTAAAGAAATCCCAATCCATCAGAGCCACATACTCTGGGCACAAAACCTTGTCATCACCTGCTGGAGGGATAGGTTCCTGACCCAGAGAATCCCCATACTCTGGAATAGACTGCCGATACATGTCAAGCAGAGCGCCTCCTTGGCCCTCTTCAAAACGAACCTTGATGACTGGATGGGAGGTAGGAAATTTATCCCGGGAATCACATCAGTCACTCTGCTAGACAGGGGTCCAGGGAAGTAAATACTGTTTGAAGAAATAGCCAGGGAATTGTTATGGCTAGGCTTGTATAGGCCCTAGGGCTAATAGCCTAGTACCAACCTATGAACCTATGAAATAACAGTTGAATAAAGGTATCAAGAATTTCCAATAAGCAATATATTTAAAAAAAATATAAGACTTAGCTGAGAGCTGGCTTGAACGCAGCTTTACGGCTATGTGGCAAATGAGATCTGAGGTAACAGGGAGAAGGGTACTATGGGTAAAAGCTTAGCTTGAGAGTTTTTGGCTGGCACGAGCTTGGTATAAGGCCGACTTGGTTCCGAGGATGGAACCGATAACTCATCAGTGATGAATGGAATGAAGATTAACAACATCAGATTATTAGTTCTTAACTGATTTCATGGAACATATTTTTAGAATTGACCAGTTCATGTAATTACTTTTAACACATGCACACTTTACCAGAGCATGTTGCTACTTATTACACACACACACACACACACACACACACACACACACACACACACACACACACACACACACACACACACAAACACACATACTCGTAATACTATGGATTGCACAATTCTACCAGTAGTTTATACATAATGAGGTACATGTACATGTGTGCATTTGTGCTGCACACTGCCTGTACCATTAGAAGAAAGCAGGAAACGATCACGTGTAAAGGAGCGCTGTGTTTTGATGATTAAACATGATTAGTGCAATTCCATGTGCTGACCCAAGCATGAGAAAAGACCGGATGGTTGCATAAGTTAAAACATTGACAAAATACTGCATTTTACTTTGTGGTTTAATTTTGAGGATACCACAGAGCAATTTTTAAATAGTTTCATGCAGTCTTTAAGTTTTGTATTTAAATTTGTATAAAATTTTAATATAGAGATATGAAATAATGTACCAGAAATGGGATAAGGAAGGAAAGAAAGGGATACAGGAGGGAAAAAAAAGATAAAATAAAGGAGGACCAGGTTCAGCTGTTATTCAGAATGCTATCTGGTACATTTTTCAATATTTTTTAACAAAGCAAGATCAAATACTTGTTGTGTTTATCCAAAATAAAAGACTGCCATCCATAAGGTGTCAGTCCTAATTAATAAAAAAATGAACTAGCACAGGAATCTGTCTAGTTCTAACCTCACCACCATTCTTCTTTTGCATTAGGGTGTCCTTGTTGCATAATACTACCAAAAGGCCTATTCCACATAGGGTCATTGTTAATTTTGGAATCGATAATGGGATCCAGGATCATATGTAACATGTTTGATTCAAATCCTTTGGTTAAGAAATCATTTCATTTTTGAGAAAAGGGGCCAAATCTGTGGTAATGCATGCTAAACTGTAGCCTTGTGATTTTATTACTTTGCAATAGTAACTTAAACTGGAAACCAACAAGTGTGACGTAGTATGAATCCAGTAAAAACTAAGCAGAATGTAATAAAATCACAAGACTACAGATTAGCACATATTACCACAGATTTAGCCCCTTTTGGTCAAATTATGCAACAAGGACACCCTAACCCAAAAGAAGAGGAAAGTATGGAGAGTTGCATTCTAACTTACACCTGGGATTTCAATGCAATTAAAGCCATTATTAAAGACTACTAGGCCATAGTCACTGACAATTAATAGTTTGTAAGGGTTTTAGGAGATCACCCTACTTTTGTATATAAAAGGAGCAGAAGCATATGTGGCTCTGTGGAAAAGAAAAATAAGGACCACCAGGATGATGTGAGCACTAAAATCTGTGGGCCACCTAACTGCACTTTTTGTGAATAATTGATGGAGGGCGACTCATCTGAGTGCCCTTATCTTAAAAAGATGGTGAAATCTTCAGCAGGTGGTAACTGTAATACTGAAAAAGTTATATGTAGGGCATGTGTAATGACTGCCCTGCATTTTATGTGGGTAAGACTATGAATAAACTGAAAAGGAGGATTTCTGACATCAGGCGTAAATGCCAGAGAAATGCCTTATCCAGACAATTACTAGAACACCCCAGACTTCTAGTTTTAAATTTATCATTCTGAGATGGATGAGCTTGATGGGGACGTCAAGGGTGTATTGGAGAAAAAGAATTATGCTGGCAGTTTAAATTAAATGCATTCAGAAATCCAAGACTTAACTACTATTGCTCTATTAAGAGTGTGTTGAATTTATATAAGCTGCCAGAGAATCTGTGAAGGTTTTTAGATCATTTTTTGAGGAATATTTTTATGTACTAAAAATATCCTAAATAATAAAAATGATGTGTGGAATGTGGATAAATGCACACACACACACACACACACACACACACACACACACACACACACACACACACACACACACACACACACACACACACACACACACACACACACACACAGACACACACACACACACATATATATATATATATATATATATATATGTATATATATCTATCTATCTATCTATATATATATATATATATATATAGATATATATATAAATATATTTAGTTACTTTAACCTCAGTTCTGCTTTGCTTTGATTTATTGCATCACACCAGAGATTTAACCGGTAAATTCAAAACACACATTTTTTTCATATCTCTATTAGCATGTAGTATTGGTATAATTCCCCCCCCATTTACCATACTGGTGGACACTCATGCACACACCTGTGTACTTTTATACATTACTAATTTACTTCATCCACTGTTTTCTTTATTTTTTGTGTATTTTTCTACTAGTTTTCATTGTATAAACATGTTTTGGTGGCTGTAAACATGAAAACTGTTGTGACATTTTTTTTTGCAAGGCACTGACATTTTTTCTGAGCTGTTCTTAACTTAATTTTTATGCACACTAATTCACATGGATGGATGTTTAGTAGACATTATTAGACAGACGTATTTTTGCATTTATATTTTTATATTTATAGTGTTTTAGTTTGATTGTTTATGCTTAGATAGCTATGTGTTTTTTCTTGATTTTAGTTCTTGTAAGATACCTGATAAAGGCTTTATTGCATTAGTTAGACGAATTAGATTTTTGTTAAAAGTCTTTTTATGTATATCTTTTGAGTTATGCTTTTCTTAATACCTGATCTTGGAATGTGGGTTGCAAATAGATGGGTAGTGTTTTCCTTAAGTAGGATTTGGTTTGATCTTGCTGTCTAAAATGTACTTTTACAGCCCTGTTTATATTGTTTGCCATGAATAGACTAGTTTAAAATTAAAGAATACTTTTTCCACACCTACTTCTAAGTACATAAAAGTTTATATATGTAGCGTTGTTAAAATATTTCTTTTTGTTACTGAGGATGGCTTGGGTGGCCACGGTGGTGCAGCGGTTAGCGTTGCTGCCTCACAGCAAGAGGTTCTCCGGTTCGATTCTTGGCTGGGGTACCTTCTGTGTGGAGTTTGTATGTCCTCCCTGTGGTCACGTGGGATTCCTTTGGGTGCTCTGGTTTCCACCCACATCCCAAAGACATGCTGTAGATGGATTGGACACTCCAAATTGGCCTTAGGTGTAAGTGTGTGCCTTCTGTGGAAGGTTGGGCGCCGAGCTGGCACCTCAGCACTGTAAAACTCCACTGCCAATCATGAGGGGACAGGTGATCCACTGTGGTGACCCCTAACTAAGAAAAAGCTGAAAGAAGAAGAAGTAGTTACTGAGGATGGCTTGCCTGTGATGAACAAAGACTTGTTGCTTTGGAACACTACCAGGGTTTCATGATTTTTGGAAATGATTGTGACTGAGCTTATCAACAAAGTTGTAAGACTACTAGTTTCTCTGTTTTTTTCATAATTAATAAAAAACACAAAATTTCTCAAAATGTAACACTTACCACAGACAACCCATTGGCTCATCAAAAGTTAACACCAGTCTATTTGACATTTTAGTATACTCACTATCCCCATATTACTAAAGGCCAAGTGAAAAAAAAATGAGCAAAACTAAATCTTTATATTAAACAAATTTATCAGGCAAACAGCCACAATAACCTCATGTGATGAGTTTGGCAAACAGAAATAAGTCTGTGCAAAGCATTCCCCATACCAATGGGCAGTGTCAACAGAAGAGAAAAAAAAGAATAAAAAAAAATCACAGAAGAAAAAAAAATAAAAGGAAAGTGAACCAACAATAATAAAACATTAACTTATTTGCAAGGCCCAGCAGTGAAGTTAAGTATATTGTTGTTATCAGATAAAGAAATAACATATGGATCTCTCTGCGGTGAGATACAGGGACAATTAGGCATTCTTAATATTATAATGAATTGGTTAATCCTTAGAAATTTTCAACTATAGAAGAAGAGTCATCCATAATGACACACTTTTACAGTTGTAACTCTAAAATGGATTATGCCAACCCCTCCTCACTCTCACAGTGACCTTCTAACCTTCCTGGATCATTCCCAAGGCATAGATCAGGCACCTCAGACCTGGACCATTCCCCAAGACATAGATCATGCACCTCAGACCTGGACCATTCCCCAAGACATAGATCATGCACCTCAGACCTGGACCATTCCCCAAGACATAGATCATGCACCTCAGACCTGGACCATTCCCCAAGACATAGATCATGCACCTCAGACCTGGACCATTCCCCAAGACATAGATCATGCACCTCAGATTTGGACTCCTATCTGTGGGCTTCTAATTACTCTTCCTCCTCAGTTTCATTGAGGAGCAGCTTTTATTTTCAGTACTCATCCCAAGGCACACAACATAACCTCTCAGTTTACATCCAGCAATAATGCTTCTTTCTACAATCATTTTACTAATACATTTCTATTGCACCTTGTTCTTCCACGTTGTGGCTAGCTTCATTTTTAAAACAAAACCTTGGATAAGAATGACATGCATCTTTTTATTTGTCACTGTTTTTACCTGTCGTAACATTTAGCACTTGACCAGTACTTCCAAATAACTGACAATATTTCTATTCATGAATGCCCATAAGCTCCTATCCTCCTGTCATTCCCATAGTATAAGTAGCACTCCAACATCCCCAGTAAATACCTTTTCAGCACTATTTAGATTTTTCTACAATGCTATCTATGTAGTTACCTTGTTTGCTTTTCCTATATTCCAGGCCACTGTTTCAAGTTCTTAGAAGTAAAAACGCACTAAATCCCTGATCTCATTGGTGATAAACCCTCCACTCACTTAGTGACCAATTTATTTTGAACGTCTAACAGTTTCCTTACTTTTGCTTTTAATGATTTCATTCAAGTCCATATTAACAGCACCATTTCTGCCAGGGTCCTGAAGTGCTATTTTCAGAACTGTCACATCTGCCTTGGTTACCATTGCATAGCATCTCTGTTTTAAATATGGCCACTAATGATCCTTTGGGGTCATTTCTATAGTTATTAACCACTGAAAGACTTTAACATCTGGATAGCTTTTCTTGTTGATTTAATTAGGTTCTAATCACCCTTATATATTTTTCTTGTTGCCATTTCTTTGATGTCTTACAATACTCTCCTTATAGGGTCCCTGGCAGCTGGTCATTACTGGGAGATCCCCATTTTCTGTACCCCCATTTCATAATAGTTTTCTTTAACTCAGTTTTCTTCCTTACTCTTTGTTGGCTTGCCTTCTAACATCCAGTAGGCTTTCTCAGCTTGCTAAATTCCCTATCCACTTTTTAATATTAATTGGCAGAGGACATGTGAGTACATTGAACCATTGCTAGTCTTTCCACAGAGCAAATATAAGCCAGAAAGGCTGTTAACCACTTTTTCCCTCCAGTCTATTAATATGTTACAGAGGAGTTAGACTTGGTGAGCAGCATATTTGCGCTTGGTCTCTGATGTCAGGATATCCTCTGGTCAGTATAATGTAAATATGTCACAGGCTGGGATCTGATACGTATTCATGAATATTCTAAATCACATTGATCCTTAAAAAGGTATTCTTCAGTTCAAATTTATTCCCCATTTAAAGAGATTTACTTTTCCTTCTTCCTGTGTCTGTGCTTACAACCTTTCTGTCAGCATCTCCGAGTTCTCCAGAATGTTTTCCCCTCTGCGCATCAACCTGAAAACCTAGTTGCCTTTAATGGGTTTTTTCATTACCAGATGGCCTCTCCTTCCCTTTACTTTTACCCAATCCTCCAAAACTGTTTTTTGTTTCCTTATCGTATCGCAGTTATTCATTTCGACATATTTAATACAAATCAGGCAAACTTACCAATGGCCAGGTGGTCCTTAACGATTCTCCCAGCCTAACATCTACTAGGGTATTTCCAGTCTTCTTAAAAGTACTTGGATTAGAACTTTTAGTGTCTGAAATAATTATAGATGAGTACATAGCTATATCTACTATGTTGTTTCCTTCCTCAATAAAGACAGCCAGCTTACCTTATCTCCCAAAATGGAAGGCACCCCTTTTTACCTGATAGCATTGCATCTTTTTTAAGTAATCCCAGCAGCATGTGCCCAGTCCATATATGTTATTCTGTAGATCAGCAGTCATACTCTCTTCATTTTACTTATAACAAGTTGCTGCTGCTCTACAGATGTATCTCTCCTAATTCTCATTTAAGTGCAGACAAGTCTTCTTTGGTCATAGTATTTCCTTCCGCCATTAAAGCTGGCTTTTCTATATAAATATGGATCAGAAAAGCCCTGAACACTTAATTTCCCTATTAATAATAATAATAATAATAATAATAATAATAATAATAATAACAATAATAATAATTCATTCTGCTTCTTGGCTCTTTAATTGCCAGTCGCTATCTAATCATCTTGGCCTCCTTAAACATCCCCTTTCAGTCAGTGAGTGTTTTCTGCCTATAACCTATCAGTGATATCTTTACTCCATTTGAAGTCTGACCTGCTATATCTGCAGCAGGTCCTTATCTCCCAGTTCCAAGTAGAGCCTTTTTTTGTCAGGATAATAGTTTAAGATCTAGATTTTCCCCTCCAATGCAACAAACCATCAGATTATCCTGTGCTTCCTATCCTACATCAAGTCTACCTACCTCTCTTAATCTTCCCAGATGTGGTCCTACAGGATAGGGTCTGATGAGGATAATTAGGATGTCATCAGGACCACATATCATCTTTCCTTTTTTTTCTGGGTTGCTATGACCTACCCTTGTTCCCTCTCTCCTCTATGGAACATGCCTTTCCACAGGGAATACCTAGAAAACAGTCACCCCCCCACCCAGATGTGTGTGCACATCCTTCCTTGACAATACCTCAGAAACCCAACCTGGGTCACCTGTGCCATTGTTAGGGCTTACTCCTCTAGGCCCCAGTGCTGGCCATGACCTAGATTTGTAACCATGCATTCTTATTCCTCTGATTCTTACTCTCAGTACTCTTAACTCCCCCCTTCATAATAGTTCCTGCTTATCACATTTATTTTTAGTTCACACCAACCACAGTGGCAGTTACTTTGCTTGGGATGCGACCACCAATCATAGCTTTTCCTATACTTTTTTTTCTTCTCCAACATTCTCAGTGCTTCAGAACCACAGCAAAACTTGGATATGTTCTGTTATTCCCCTCCCCTGTGAGTTTAGATGACACCATCTCATTCTCAGTTTGAACACTTTAAGCAATTTTATCCTTTTGAAGCACTTACATTAGCCCTAATGTGATCTCTTTAGTCAGTCAGTAGTGGATAGCATTTCCTTATACAGCACTCACCCAATTTCTCTTCTAGAAATGTCATTTGCCATCTCTTGAATGCATGTTACTCAGCAGAAATCTAAGTGGCCATTTTGTTCTGGGTTAAGTTCCTGTTACTTTCAAATCTATATGGTGAGTTCACAATTGTAGATAATGCATTTCCTTTTGCTTCTAATACCTGTATGGTTCTACTTCATACCTAACTGATTGCAGGAGCTAAATTCTTCCAATCTAAAATGTCTGTCTGAGAATGAACACACTGAGGTAAAGTCAGATCCTTCATTTATCTGAAAGTCACTGCAATATGCAGTGTTTATGCCAAGTATAATGCTGTGTGCTGTATTAACACTGCAACTAAATAAAATGCAATTAGATGTTTATCCAATTATATAAAATAAATGCTTTGTAAAAGCAATTCTTTATTTTTGTGTGTTGTTAAACTCTCTGTATGCCTTGGTCAAATAAAAAATGAGTGCATGATCAATATTGCTACTTTATTTTCAAGCAAAACAAAGAAGTGCTTATCTGGCATATTTCCCTGCTTTTGGATTTGAATGAAACTTTTTTACTGGAAGACATTGTTGGGGTACTTTTTATTTTATAAAAGTAAATGCAAAGAAAAGCATTCATTTTAAAATTCACAAATCTGTAAAATGTTCTTTTGCAAAATATTATACTACTGGAGATACTCAGTCAACTCACTCATTAATTTATCTGATCTCAAGTGACTTCTTTATCCTAATCAGAATCATATGGGATGCAAGTGTATCCTAGCATTCATTAGGTGTAAGGCAGAGAATTAAAAATGTATGTTAGTTAAATTATTTAAAACTTAAAGCTGTTGCAAAGGATTACTTTTTATGCTTAACCTCCTTTTATTGATTTACATAGTTCTATCATTTTAGCATTACAGCATTGCGATTTTTTACATGTTATATCTGCTGTGGCAATATGAACATGTTCTGATATGAAAGACTGTAAATGCGGAGACTGCAGTAAATAACATGAAAATTAAATTTAAGAGAAAATTCAATAAAGATGAGTTTGACACAAAGCCATAATCCCCCCACTCTTAATTTTCTGCATTCTTTGCATATGGCAGTCTGTTAAAAAAAAAGATGACACTGACAATGACTTTACTGGTTTTACCATTGGTATAGTGAGGTAGAACAGATACAGAAGCCCACATTTAATGATAAATAATGCAGAAGAGTTGCGTGCATTTTAATTTTGTATCTTATATTATGCTACTCTGCGGTGGTGGTGCTGCGGTAGCGTTGTCGCCTCACAGTTAGACATTGCCCGTTCGATTCTCAGTTAGAGTGTCTTCTGTGTGGCGACATGCGTGAATGGGCGTTCCTTCGTTGAAGGTTGTGCGTTAGGCCCGGCAAGCCAGTACGTAAAAATCTACTGCCAATCATTAGCGGACCGGAGTTCCGCTGTGGCGACCCCTAAATGGGAAAAGCCGAAAGACACAAACAATCTTATATTATGCTACTATGAGATGTCACTTATCACCCGGGCCTCAAACTTGGATAAGAAATGTGTCTAAGCATAATTCTGATGCCCTCTAGTTTTTAATGTGCTGTTTTGTCAAAATATTGCTTCATTTTTATTGGCAGGCAGATCATTACTTCTGGCTGCAAACTTTAGTTCTGACCAAAATATTTCATGCTTCTTTGTAAATAGTTATTCATTAGGGCACGTTGAGGTTACATGGTCGACATGTATTTCAGCCCAGGAGGGCAGTGGTGTGCTGTAGGGATTTTTGATGTTTCATGTCTTTTGACATTAAATATTAATGTGTTGGTGTAGTGTTGAATATTATGTTGGCAGTGGATATCATTCATAAGCTGAGGCATAATTAAAGTTCATGAAATACATTTAGCTTCAGTCTTTTCTCAGCACCTGCAGAGTACACAGATTTGTGCACAACTTGATAACATATTCGAGCCACATGGAATCTCCTTGTTATTAGATATTTGCTGCTACTACTACTGGAACTGTCTCTCTGTCCTTGTTCTGCATTGCTCTTCTTTCTGATTACAAGGCTCGAGACTTGATGTTTTATAACTTTATTTCATTCCATACATATGAAAGGTGATAATGTATTTCATCAAGCTGGTATTCAGTGAATCACAACTTGGTGTTTACATTAACGTCTTCCATCAATACATCGGAGATGCTGGAAATGGAAGGAGTGTCCAACTGCCTCCTCCCCTTTAAGATCCGAATTGAAGCCAGTTCCCATATTTTGCTGGATCAAAGGTTGACGTATTAGATTTTGCAAGCTGTGCTTCATTGCGCATGGCTCAGTGAACTGATACATAGACCACCCACTGCACACTATAATTTATAGATGTAGTTATTTCATTCATTAATGTTGTGATTGCCTTTTTCTTCTGCTATAGTCTGTTTTCTTGCTTTTCCTTTAATTGTATATATTGGATGATCTTAAATGTTCATTATTTCTTTACTTTCAACATTTCTTTGAAGTTTATATGTGCAGTGTCTCTCTGTTACTTGTAAATTGTAATGTTTGCACAGTCTCCATCGAACTGTTGCCATGAGCAGGTTTATGAGTTTAAAACCTCCACCCTGTTACAAATTTAAGTGACAAATGGATGGTGTTTGATTCCCAGAGAAGTCAGTTAATAATGTGAATAATGTAACATATAAGGCTTATGTAAGTTAAATTCACCACTGCCACCAAATGTGTATGCAAACGTGATTGGCCATAAGACCTTATGGCAAATGAGCACTGGTGCTTTGTGTTTTGAGCAACACCCGTAACATCTGACCACCGTCTGCTGTGGAAGAATGCTGTAAACAATGAGTGGTAGAAAGTCTGAGTCCAGTGTTTTCTAGTGCATATTTACAAATAAAAAAGATTTAACTGAATTTTTTTTTCAATACAAAAACGTTGTTTCCCAGCATGGACTGCTGAAGGCTGTCCAGTGACAGTACAACTCTTTTGTACTTATTGTATGCTGCCACCAATCAGAAAACCCTCACTTGCTGATCACTGTTTAGGTGCAACAACCCTGATTAAATTTCAAAAGCTGATGACCAAAGGTCTCCCTTCAAAAAGTGCAGAACCACCAGAGACAAAGCTGTTATAAGGATACCCCTCCTTAATAGAATAAGACATCAGCCATGAGCTTTTATTGAACAAATGAAAATTCTTTGTTTTAAAAGAATCTGAATATACATGATCAAAAGTATTGTAGTTGCACAGTGAAAAGAAAAGAGCAAATGCCTAGACTGATAACAGAACAAAATACTCTGACTTCATTTGTTCCTTTAATTTCCATTTCCAGTTCAGTAAATGACTGAAGCCTTGGGATAATAAAATCTACAAGGTCTTCGATCCAGAAAACCTTGGTTTAATTGACTCTATAAGGTAGGATTTTCCAAACCTAAGAAACAGTCCCATAATAAAAGAAAAAAAAAGGAAAGCAGCAGCTCTGGTTCACCAGTTCCATGGCGTTTTGCATGCAGCACAAACTGAATCTGCATTTCCTTTTAGCACATGCTTTTAGAATGCACAGGGAGTTCTCTTCCATGTGGAGGTAATGTATTTTATGAAGGTGAGCACTGCAACAGTAACAATCCAATATTATCAGCAGAAAATAATATTAAATTATACATCCGTAATGAAGCACACAATTTTTTACATGTTTAACTCTAAGAAAGCACATACTGTGTGACATCTGTTTCTGCACATAAACCATACTTAAAATTATACAAAGACTGGACATTAATATTCAAACACGAGCATGCTAATTGGCCAGCCCAACCAGCGTGCCCGATGTAAATCCGAGAATATACTAATGGAAAAAGTTCCAGTCACTCAGACTTTTTCCATTAGTATATCTCCTGATTTTTTTTTTTTTTTACTTTTTTTTACTCTGCAGAGGTAGCAAAGGAGAAAGGAAGATCTTTGTTGCTTTTTTTAAGATATCTCGCTAAGTTATATGAGTTGAAGAACTCGTTTAACATAGCGAGATATCCTAAAAAAAAAAAGTGATGGAGATCTTCTGTTCAATTGACAAAGGAAGATCTCCGTTGCTTTTCTTTAAGATATCAAGCTATGTAATACGAGTTGAAGAACTCGTATAACATAGTGAGATATCTTAAAAAAGCAACAGCGATCTTCCTTTTTCCATTGCTATCTCTGCACAGCACTGATGTACTGCATAAGCATGGAAACAAAAGCCCCTTACGCATGCGCAGTATATCAGAAATGCCCCATGATACTGGAAAACTGCAGAAGGGCATCACGGAGTCATTATAAAATGACATTATTTAAGAAAAGTAAGTATTTTTTTCTTAAATAATATCATTGTATAATAACAATAAGCCAGGGCTGGATGTGGGCAATGCTGGATTTACCCATGGTTGGCTTTGTTTGGTCACTTGGGCTTCGTCCTCGTGACCAAACCACACCAACAGTGGGTAAATCCAGCATTACCCACACCCAGCCATGAGTTATTGCTTAAATGTACTAACAGAAAAAGATCCAGTTACTAGGACTTTTTCCCTTAGTATATCTCCTGATTTTGTTTACTTTTTTTTTTGCTCTGCAGAGGTAGCAACAGAGAAAGGAAGATCTCTGTTGCTTTTTTTAAGATATCTCGCTATGTTATACAACACCGTCATGACCAAACCACGCCAACTGTGGGTAAATCTAGCATTACCGACACCCAGCCATGGGTTATTGCTTAAGTATATTATATTTTGCAATAAGATGTGCAGCTCTTTTAAGTTCTGTACTGCATAACCTACATTTCTCTTTCTCTGCATCCCTCAAGTTTTCTATACATTTTTAAATCAAATTGTATGTAGTCCATGATATTAAGTTGCATTATTAACCTGCTATAATTTTAATCTTCTTAACTATTTATATTTCATATCTTGACTAATGCTTAGTTGTCCCAGCAGTTTTTGAATTTGATGTTATAATTCTGGGATAACCAATGCTTTTCCCCTTTTGGTCACAGTCTATATATATTATTTCTTTAGTTTTTTAGCACTCACTGTCTACATCTTTTTTTCAACTTCTGGTTTGATTTCCATATGTACTTAAGTTAGAAATGCTTCTAAAAATTCAGACAGTGATGTCATGTTACACTTGTTGAGTTAGAACCTTCACTATATGATAACATCAATAAAAATCTATGCAGTTCCATAACTGGTGACCTTAACATACACCTAATTTCAATTATTCTCATTACTGCAATAGAGGAAATACATGATCTTTCCAAGCACTGTTTTGGATTTAACTGAATAGGTAAGAAGCAGTTTCTTTATTTACCTTCCATCATATCTAATACCTTTTGAGGCCAGTTGACCATAACAGAGATTTAAATTGGAACAGAGAATAAACATGTATTTGTAACATGAACTTTATTCCTAGATATTAAAACAGGTGTCAGTATTAGTCTGTGTGTTCCTTATTAAGCTTTATTCTCAGTTGTTCATGCTGTATTATCAATCCTTTGTTTATTCTCAAATATTTATAAACATTTTCTTATAAGTGTCCATTTATATACATTCCACCAAAGGTTAATGTTTTCTTAATGCTTCATGTTTCCTGCTCTAAGTGTTGTGTATGCACATTTGTCAAACCAAATGTTACTTATATCATTTGAAAACGCTTTTAATAATTTATAGTTCCATTGAATGACCTGTGAGTGAGATGTCAGAAGATATGATTGAAAATATCACTCACAAAAAAATAAAGGTTATGCTCATAAATGCTAGGAGTTTAAATCAGAAACTGCACTCTCTGGAAGCACTCCTCTCCTTGGAGGATGTTATCTGTACAGTCACCGAAACTTGGTTCAGGGCCGCAACAGTACCCCATCCTTGCAAGGCTACAATGCCTTTCATACTTTCAGATTCCAAAATGAACATATGAGAACCAAAGGAGGAGGAGTATCTATTTTCATCAAAGATAAATACAAATCTAGACTGGTTAGACAGGGAAACTTCATGTATGATTGGATTGGAAATAGGAAATTCACCCTAGGGATCACTTCTGTGGCTCTGCTCGACAGGGGCACAGGAAAATAATTTCCTTGGGTGGTGAAAGCCAGGGTACCTTTTTGGCTAGGCGTATATAGGCCCTAGGGCTAATAGCCTAGTACCTACCTATGAACCTATGATTTACTCCAAGTTTAGCTAACTGTGGGTAAGACCCACCCCGTCACGTCGTCGTTAGCTATAGGCATCTTCAATTAATCATGATACCAACACTGCTTATTTGGACCTTCTTGAGTCAGTCAAATTGCAGCCAAACAATCTAGTCATGGGAGATTTTAACTATTCCTTTAATGACTGGGAAACTTATACGAGTACCAACATGCTCACACGAAGGCTCCTGGACTTTGTTAACACTAATGCCCTAGAAAAAATAGTATGCAACCTCACAATCGGCTCAAATATTCTCGACCTGGCACTCATCAACATGGGTGACCATTGCACAACCACAAATATAGGCCCCTCACTGGTTAAATCTGATCACAAATCAGTCATATTTGAAGTAGCTATAACACCTGAACCCATCTTAGGCTAAATCAGGATAAAACATTTCACCAAAGCTAATTATACACTCCTAAGGGATGGCATAAATAATTTCCAAGCTTGTGATTCCACAGATGGCATTGAAAACTATATTAAGGTATACACAAATACCCTGTACAAGCACCTATACAAATGTATTGACACACCTGTACCTGATAGTATCAAAACAAGATCCTCAAGAAAACACAATCCTGCCTGGTGGACATCTAGCATTAATAAGTTATACAACAACAGGAAAAAGTTACTAAGAATAAAAAAGAGAGGCCCCAGCACTGGAAGACACCCTCCTCTGCTTGAACAAACAAATAAGAAAAGTTGTAAAATCCTCTAAGGGCAACTTCAAAAAAATTTAGCAGACATAGCTAAGGATAACTATAAGGCATTTTTCAGCTATATCTATAGCCTAAACGGTAGGACACAGATGTCTGCTGAACTAACTGTGGATGGTATCACACACACACTGGTCCTGTGAAAATAAATAACCTGCAAGCTGACAGGTTTGCCAAAAATTTCACCTCCCTGTCCACTACAAACATTCTGCAAAGCATTCCCTCTACATCTCCCTCACCTTGCACCTCCAAAGAGCAAGTCATTAATGCTCTCTCCAAGGCCAAAAACACAGCCTCTATGGGACCAGGTGGCATCCCAGATTGCATTAAATGGTCTAAAATATGACTTAGCAACTCTATTAGGTACTCTCTTCAATCATATCCCAAGTACTAGTTTTGTCCCTCCTGAATGGAAAACAGCAACCATCATCCCTCTTCATAAAGGGGATACAGCAACAGACCTTGGGAACTACAGACCCATAAGCTTAACCAACCTTATCTGTAAGGCCATGGAACAAATCATCATGGACCTTATAAATAAGGATGCAGGTGATCTCCAAACCCTTGATCCAACACAGTTTGGTTTTGTCAAAGGCAGGTCATGCCTGTTAAACCTGTTGGGCTTCTTTGAAAATGTCACCAGAGCCATAGACAAAGGCAAGTCTGTGCAAACAGTCTACCTTGACTTAGTCAAGCCCTTCGACATAATCCCACATTCAGGCATCACTGATAAACTCTGCCAGATGAATATCAACCCTTATGTTGTCAGGTGGGTTGCTAACTGGCTCACTGACATATCACACTCAGTCAAAGTTGGGGACTTTACCTCAACCAGCAGACCTGTTACCAGTGGAGTTCCACAGGGGTCAGTGCTGGGCCCGCTATTGTTTGGAATATACTTCTCAGATGTTTGGGCCAAAACAGAGGGGCTGTGGCTGACTACGTTTGCTGACAACTGCAAATTAGATGCAATCATTAAATCCACAAACAATGTCAATATATTTCAAGAGGGACTTAAACAAACCAATGATCGGTGCCAAAGCCATGGACTCAAACTTTGTGCTAAAAACTCAACTTCAGTAAAAATGATATCCCTGCAGACTGTCATATAAATAATAATAATAACAATAATAATAATAATAATAATAATAATAATAATAATAATAATACTTTAAGTAACAATTCAGTAGTGAGAGACTTGGGAATGCAAGTTGATTGTAGCCTAAAATTTGACCACCATGTGCCTACTGTGGTAAGGAAGGCATTCTTCTTTGCACACCTCATTAGCAAAGGCATTGCCTAAAGAGTGAAAGAGGTCATAACACCCCTGTACTTGACCCTAATCAGGCCAATAATTGAGTAAAATGCTCCTTTTGGTATGTGCCTTAACAGGCACCTGCAACAGCTTGAGAGATCTCAAACATTTCTATACTAGAAAATTCAGGGTCTCCAGTACATGTCATACATTGACAGACTGAAGTCATTGTCACTGTAATCAGTAGCATAGAAACTACTTAGAGGAGACTTGTGCCTGCCCTACAGAGCAATCTCTGAACCAAACCTAATAGAAATGTTGCACATCTGCAAATAAAAGGGGACAAGGGTCACTCACTCCAGGGACTGTAACTGGCCTGTGACATAAATAGGACCTTCTGGAGAGACAGATATGTCTCTCAGAGGTTGCCACTCCTCTGGAATAGGCTACCAGTTCACATCAAACAAAGCCCATCTATGACCCTGTTTAAGTGTAGCCTGGTTGACTGGATGGGAAACTGTAAATTCCTGCCAGGGATTTTACCTGTGAACCTCCTAGATATGGGCAGCCATTCAAGACTAAGATCTTGAGTTTAGGTAACATCCTTTATATTGAGTTTCATTAGTATTATATTGGGTACACATGGCTAGGCTTATAAAGACTTTGGGGTCAGTAGCCTAGTAATTACCTATGAACCTATTGCAGTCAGACTCTGTCCACAGGCTAGAATGTTAAGTAAATAGTTTAATGGTTTGACAGCAAGACAGTTCAGCAAAATCTGACTTTCTGGTGTAACTGGTCGGAGCCTTGACTGCAGGGCAGGTGACCAAAGATCTTCTCAGCCCCAGCACTGAGAGAACTAGACATACAGAGAAAAGTGTGAAGAACCATGGCACCCTCATCTTTCCTAGGAAGAAGGATAAGAGTGAATTCATGGTGATATCAGGGGGTGGTTTTGCTTTTGTGGTGGAGACTGGATAAATCTCTGCCCATGGTTGAGAATGGGGGAGGGGAGAGGGTTGATTGCAAAACTGGGAGATAACCAGCCATATTCAGTTCATTGCATGGCCCCTTCCCACATGGAACTGAATGCTCATAGGGGATAAGGCTTGCATAAAAAACTAAAACCACCAGTGATGGCTACATTAATGAGTGACCCTCCTGGCCAACCCTTACCCCATTGATGGGGAACAGATACGATATTTGACTGGAATGGGGCTGGTGCTCAGCAGACATCACAATGGAGGCAATATATGACCCAAAAAGACTATTTGGCAATGCTGAAAATCATCTTGGAATATTCCTTAATGGATTTTTACTCCAGGGATATTAACATGCCCTGTTTTGTGGTTCAGTTCTAAAGGGGGATGTCATTTCTTTCACATAAATTCCAATGCAGTTTAGCAATGTGTGATGAATTGTACTTAGCTATTTATGATCTATAATCTTTATAGGTGACTGGACTGCTTGTGCGTTTTATGTTCTGCTCTTGCCACACTGAAAATGTGGCCCTTTTTGAAGCTCTTTGTAAGGCTTTGTGTAGTAAACAATGGCAAATGGTTCTTTGTAAGTCTATTTTTTTAAATTTGTGTTCTGTTGCCAAAGAGGAGTTTGTATTTGAATAACTATAGACTTGTGTTTACAGAAACATTTTGCAAACAGCAATATGTGAAATATTGTGAAGAGTGGTACCACACTGGGTTGTGGGTAATTCAGATAGATATATAGTGCAATTGCTATATAAGAAAAACAAAGTGATATTCAGATTATGCAATTTGACCAAATAATGTCATGCAAATGGGACTCATACTATATGCAAATGATGAAATCAAACATGGAAGAATGATTAAGAGATTCATACATCTAGTGGTATGAACTGTGAACTTCATCCATTCTGAAAGCTAGCATCTTTCTATGAATAAGAGCTTTGCTTATGTTAGTATGCTAGAAATGGCATTAGCTTAAACAACACATCAGTGGCTACTTTTGGAACCAGTGCCTACGAGTTTGGCTGTCCTCAAAAATAGAGGTACAGAGGAGTCTGCCAAAGGCTCAGATAACATCATGCCCACAACTAGGACATTGCTGACCACTGCTGTGTGGAAAGGGATACCACATGGTCATTAGTAAATATGTTGCCTAAAGATATTTTCAAGGTGGAGTTGACTGCTCATCCCTGTGGACATGAAGGGTTTCATAGAATTATCCATTCTTGTTACATAGAACTGTCAGTATTTGGCAGGGGGACAATACTTGGAAATGTACAGTTCTCAGCCTTATGTTTTTGACACTTGACCTTAATGTGATAATACAGTGTCTAGAAGAGCATACATGGTTTTAAGTCGGCAGATGAGTGAACTAACACTGTGCATGTATTTTAATATATACCCCATTCCCTGCAGTCTTGGGGTCAACAATTACATCCACTTTGCACTGAGGTCCCACCAATTCCACATGATATTTCATACATGATCACTGTATAGCATATTATATGCAGCATGTGCATCAGCCAAGCAGTTCATACAAGTCATATCTAGAAGACATGAAACTTCTATTAACAATTCATGCAAGGTGATTTTCAAAAGGCTCATACACTTAGAACACACATTGATTAGCACACAGGCCAGAAATATGCATTTAACATTTTAGCAAGCAACAGCCCGCAAATAATAGTGTCCACTCATGTATGGTACTAGTTATAATACATATGGCATGGAACCATAAATGTTAATTCCATCCAACAACCCCCGCCCCCACACACACACATAAAAATACCATTTGTGACTTGGCATAAAACACCATATACTCAGATATATCAAATGCTGTTGAATGTGTTTTCAGACTCTTAGAGGGATGCTTCCACTGCTTGGCTGCATTTGGTTATGCACTGCAACTACCTGCAACCAGATGACCATGGTATGAGCTGTATTAAACAATGCAGTAGTAAAGAAACAGACACAACATGAGAATATCAAAGTACTGACTGAGACATCTGTTGCATCATCAGATGAGGGATGAGAAGCAGATTTTTGGTACACACTGTCTGCAGTATTGGCACATAAAAGGCAGAACAGGTGCAATAAAACAGTAGCACTAGCAAAGAGGTGGCATCTGGTCCACATCTTAAGGGAGATGATACAGAAAATGCACAGTAAAACTGGTGAATCTATTAACATGTGCAGGTTATGAATTATAGAGTCCTGGCTGACTGCATTTGTATTACCTCACTCACACAGGTAGAGAGTGGACATTGCCCCCTGCTTATATGTGCTAGTGCTAAGCCTACACCTGCACCCAACTTCAGCCCTGAAATTACACTACTAAAACTCTTTTCCATAAAAGCACCAGTAAAACAGATGTGCAGGCACAATTCTTACACAAAAACCACACACTTAAAAAATCTATCTCCTTGTCTAACCCTTATTATAACTACCCCATAAATACTCGCACATACACTGCCACCTCCATTTCCCACTGCTACACATGCATACCCTCACTAAAAGAAAAAATGTTACATTTCTCCATTCTGTAGCTCCAACACTTGACTACCTATAAACTCGATGACATGTGACAACAAACAATTATATAAACATATCAGTCAGTACAGCTTTTTTTCTGCACATATATTGCACCAGATGGGATCCATCATCTTGTCTTAATCTCATATTTCTTCTTCTTTGATTATAAATGCTTCCAGCGTCTCTTCCATCTTTCTTAATACCTGTTCCATTGCAGTTTTATCACGCTTGAATAGTATTTCCTTTTCTATTGTTTTCTATTTTTTATCTATTCTTTTCATCTAATTTGAATAAAAAAATCTTGAATTAGTATATGCAGTTCTTCACATTTTTATCTGAAATGTTACTGTTTTTTTTATTTCTTGTGTCCCTATTGTATAAGCATCTTTTGAGAATTCTGTGTTTAATGTATAGTTATTGCAAAATATGATTTTTTTTCATTTTCTCTGTTCTCCATTATTCTTTTTCTTAGCCTCTTTTATGGTTAATCATTTCTCTTTAATGTTTTTGTGGGTTGCTAGTTTCTTTTGTTATGTTAGGTCACTAAGGTTAGGACCTAAGATTGTGACAAGACATCTTATATGATTGTTAAATTTTAGACCAGCTACCCTGCTAGAAATGGGCCTCATTCCCTAGCTAGGGTTGTGTTACTATTATATTATTGTACTACTTTGTCTGTTTTCCATTTTTATTATGTTTTTGAACATGTTTGTAACAGTATATCAATTTTGCCTCGGTAGGATTTAGGAAACAACAGTGTCTGTCATCCTCTAAAACTTTTGGTTGAATTTAGTTCAATCTCCTCTGCTCTTCCTTTTTTAGCACCAATTCCATCTTATATTCTTGTCTTTTCCCATATAATCCCACTTTGCAAAAAAAAAAAAAACAGCCAAAAAAAAAAAGTATTCACTGCTGCAAAAACCATTGACTTTTGTATTGTACATAGCCAAACAATTTAGCTCAGAATCAAAGCTAACATTCTTTAAGGGAAGTCTCTTCCTGAAATTATTTTCCTTGTGTTCATGCCACACTCAGTACTTCGGCTCCTCCTCCTGTTCTTTTCCTTGTGTTCATGCCACACTCAGTACTTCGGCTCCTCCTCCTGTTCTTTTCCTTGTGTTGATGTGTTAAATAAAAACAATTATAACAACACAGGAGGCTCAGATGCAAAAGTTTACTAGTGTACACCAGGAGGCAAAAAAACATACAAGTACAGAGTTTTGTCTGACATGATGCAGGAAATACACAATTTTATATAGGTTTAACACTCAAGCTGTGCCCACCTTACTGACATGGTTAGTCACAGGGCACCTACATCACTATGGTCTACAATATTCTATTCATAAGAAAAAGCTGATGTTATACATTTTAAAAGTTTTCCCATGGGAATAATACAGCCTTGCAAAGCACCTGGTTAGTTATAATGTCTTTCTGTAAATGTTACTCCTTCAAGGTTTCAGGCCTGTTCGAATACAATAGTTGGTTCAGTCTTGTAATATACTTCTTTGTTCTTCTTGCAACATTACTTCAGCAGCTGTGTCTTATCTTTGGTAACATTCACAAGGCCAATTATCCCAGAGGAAGGAAGAAGATTTTCAATGCTTTATACATTTAATTTCCTGACCCAGCAGATAATCATTAGTGAAAAACATAAGCTTGCTGAGCTGGCTACTGCCAGGGTCAGAGTTCAAATACACTGCAGCTCCAAAGCTTCAAGCAATTACATGTAAAATCATTCTTATTGCCATATTGTAAATAGAATAAAATGCATTATATACTATTTGCTTTTTAAACTAGCACTTTATACATGTTCAAATACATATTTTTCTTACATTTTCCTCCATTTTAATACTTTTTATTCTATTCAGAAATATAAACAATGTTTTATCATCCCCTAGCCTTCTCCCTAAAGGACTTTCAACTAGGCAAGTCATTTAGTTTATATTTCGGAAAGAGTTTTGTCTGGAATTAATAGTTCCAATTCAATGTCTTGATACAAAGTTTCAGTTACAGATATATCAACAAAATCTTTGACTAATCTTTTCATGCAGGGGATCCCACAACAGACACATGCTCCCAATAGGAGCAGACCAACACAAATAGCAATCAAAATATTCATTAGGATAGAACCCCACCCACCAAACAGACTCTGGAAAAAGTTCGTCAGTGGGTTTGGGCCTGGTTCAGTCATGGCCGATACCTGCTGTATTACCTCTAGGTGGTCATTAATCTCATGTCGATTGTCTGGTATGAACGCACAGCATTCTTCTTTGATAAGCGCACACGTACCACCTCTCGCCACTAGGGTGAAGTCAAGAGCCATTCGATTTTGTAGCACAACAGTTCTCATTGCATTCAGTTCATCAGTCACTAGTTTGAGAGCAGAAAAAGTTGCGTTACTCATTACTTCGAGAAGTTTTGACAGCTTTCTCAACTCCCAGATCGATTTGACTGCTCCATATGCTGGAAGTATTCCAGCCCAGGATATAACACTGTCACTCAAGTCCATATGAGTCAATTTTTCTTTATCTTTTACGGAATGATGGTCCTTCCAACCAGCTTCGATTTTTCCCACTGGATTTACAGGTTTTCCGATTGGATCTTCAGGTTTTCGGGCTACATCTCTTACATTTCGTATCTTACCTAGAGGTAATTCTGCAGTATGCCTTATAGCCGGAACCAGATAACCCAAAAAACAACTGCCGGACCAATTCTCAGGTAGCCATTTGTATGCCTTTTTTCCACAAACAAAATAACAGTTTTCTACTTTAGTACTGATGCGGGTCAATTCTGAATGAAACATTTTCTTATCTATAACAGACAATTGTTTATGTAAAACAGGATTTCTCTGCACATCTTTTAATGTTGTTTTCATTGAGCTCAAATATGAATCATAATTTGTATTACAAACAGTGCCTTTATCTTTAGCTTTAATATAGCATTTATAAGATATAGTTATGTTACAGTTACTCCAACCCACTTGGAGTGTATCATTCTTGAAGAAACATACAATTCCCTTCTGTGTAATAGGCAAATACAATGCAATTTTGTCCTGTGATCTTACAGAACCTGTATCAAAAAGTAAATTTTCCCAAGTCTCATTTATCCCCAAGGGGACAGCGGACATCAACAGTCCTCCATATGCTGTTGGTATAGCAGTACAAACCCAGCAATTTGAAATGTTCAAAGTCTCTACATATACACGTTTCATAGCTAGGTATGTGTTAAAGTTTGGATGCCAGTCTATAGACAGTTCATCACGTCTCTCCACTTTCACTTGTGTGGTTATATGTAGGAAGAACCACAACAAAAGGAAAGTCATCACAATCATAGTCAATAAATGCATAGTCAGCAAGATGATTAAACAACATCTTTGGGGTTGATCTGTGTTTTTACTTGTTTTGCTCTTGGCCATCCTGCTTTTATTGTGTGTCAGTCACAAAATGTTTATCAAGCTGAAAATTCTTTACCGGTTTACAGTGCGTCAGATGGACCCAGGACGACCTCTCAGCAACTTTGACTGCAGTAGGCGTCGCCAACAGCACCTGGTACGGTCCTTCCCACTTTGGACTTGCCAAAGTCTTCCTCTTCATGACCTTCAACCACACCCAGGACCCCGGAGTCAGCACTGCTTCCAATGGTCTGGTCTGTCTTTTTTCTGAAAAAGAGTTCAACTGCAAAACAGTTTTATTTGTTAACAGTTTCCTCATATAGCTAGCTAATGAGCTGTCAGCCTCTAGTTCTGCAGGCATGAGAGCTTTCTACTGTGGCACATAATATGCCCTTCCAAATATCACTTCAAAGGGGGTCAAACCCTTTACATTTGGAACTGTTCTCATGCTCAGCAGTGCCAAAGGCAAACAGCAAATCCAATTCTTCTGTGTTTCGTTTACTAACTTCCTCAACTTGCTTTTTAAAATTCCATTGTACCTTTCCACCAGTCCTGCAGACTGTGGGTGGTAAGCACAATGATTCTTCAAGGAGATCCCAAAGAATCTCCCAAGTTGGTGAATCGTCTGATTAACAAAATGTGTCCCATTGTCACTATAGATTCTTTCCGGTATGCCAAATCTAGGAATTATTTCTTTTATTAGGGCCTTTGCCACTGTTGCTGCATCCGGATTTTTAGTTGGAAAAGCTTCTACCCATTTGGAAAACATGTCTATAATTACTAAACAGTATTTTTTCCCTTCACATTTATTCAATTCTATGAAATCCATACAAATAGTGTGGAACGGATATGGTGGTATAGGAAAACTCCCTTGCTTGGGTTTGAATGCCCCTTGTGCATGATGTTTGTTACAGATATGACATGCTGCACAAAATTTTTGTGTAAAGTTTGTGAATCCATATGTTTGGAATATTCGATTTACTAACTGTACCATCCCCCCTGTTGAGACATGGCACTGCCCATGGCTCAACAAAGCTGCATATCTAAATAAATTAGACGGCAATATTGTTTTTTTCTCTTTGGAGATATACAGTCCATTTTCGAGGATTGCACCTCGTTTCTCCCATTTTTGTTTCTCAGCTTTTGTAGTTAATGTTTGCATCGTTTTTAACATTTCTAGATCTAAAATCTCAGATGGTTGTAATTCCTCGGTTAAAAGTAAAGTTTCTGAGTCTGAGGCTGCTTGCTTTGCAGCTGCATCAGCTTTTGTATTTCCTTTTGAAATTGCATCCTGTTGTTTTGTATGAGCTAAACATTTACAAATAGCTACTTTAGTAGGTAACTGAATGGAATCTAACAAGTTCAAAATAAGTTGCGCATGATTAATCGGTTTACCATTAGATGTTATCATTCCCCTATTTTTCCATTGTTGTGCAAAAACATGCTCTGTAGAGAAAGCATACTGACTGTCAGTATATATGTTCACACATTTATCTTTTGCTCGAGTGCAAGCCCGTGTTAAGGCTATCAGTTCTGCTGCTTGAGCAGACAGGTTATGCTGCAAGGGTTGGGCTTCTAAAATCTCTGTATCTGTGACTACTGCATATCCTACTAGGTTTTTCCCTGTAGGACCCTTTCTGCATAAGCCATCCACATAAAATGTCACCTCGGCATCATCCAAGGGCATATCAGTGAGGTCTTGTCTGGGCAAAGTTATTTGCTCAATTTCCTGCAGGCAACTGTGCGGTGTGCCATCCACAGGAGTTGGAAGTAACGTTGATGGATTTAATGTTGTACAACGTTCAATTACCATATGAGGTTGGCTCAGCAGTATGGTCATACATGAAAGATGTCTAGCAGGAGATAGATATGCTATTTTTTCTTGCAGTAAAATTATCGCGGCTGCATGAGGCACTCTCAATGTGAGAGGGTGGAATAATACCACTGAGGCCGAAGCCTGTACTGCCATTGCAGCTGCGACTACTGCTTGCACACAGTGAGGCAACGATCATGCCACTGGGTCTAACTGTGATGAATAGTAAGCTATGGGGCGTTGCTTATCCCCATGCTGTTGCATCAAAACTGACGTCATGTATCCCTGTTTACAATCTACGGTCTGAAAAAATCTTTTGTGGTAATTTGGAAGTCCTAAAACTAATGATGAAGCTATCAATTGTTTTAGTCTGCAGAAAGCTGTTTCTGCTTCAGGTGTCCATTGTAATGCATCTTGTGCTGCCATTGGTGTTTTATATATTAAATCAGCCAGTGGAGCAGATTCTAAAGCATAGTTTGATATCCAGCTTCGACAAAAATTAGTCGTTCCCAAGAAGGACATCATTTCCTTCTTGGTTGCTGGTTTAGGTGCCTGTAAAATCACTGTTTTTCTGTCTTCATCTAATATTCTACCTTCATTGGATATTACATATCCTAGGTATCTAACCTGTTTTCTCCAAAGTTGTAACTTACTTTTGTTTACTTTGTGTCCTTCTGCTGCTAAAAATTTTAATAATGCTATTGTATCTTCCCTGCATTGCTGTTGGGTGGGGGCTGCTAGCAAGATGTCATCTACATAAAGTAGAATCTGACTACCTCCTGGTGGGGTAAACCCTGCCAGGTTGCTTGCCATTTCTTGTGCAAATATCGTTGGACTTTCACAATATCCCTGCGGTAGCCGAGTATAGGTATATCTTTTACCCTGAAATGTAAATGCAAACCAGTACTGGCTATCAGGATGTATAGGTATTGAAAAGAAAGCATTGCTTATATCTACCACAGTAAAATATTTCTGTTGTGGTTTCAAATCATTCAACAAGGTGTGTGGGTCTGGCACCGTAGGTGGTCTGGGTATTATTGCATTGTTTACAGCTTGTAAATCCTGTACCATCCGCCATTCCCCGTTTGCTTTTTTAACAGGAATTAGAGGGGTGTTACATGGTGAATCAAGAGATTCTACCAGTACTCCTTCCTTGAGTAATGCTGCTATTATAGGCTTGATTCCTTGCTCTGCATCTTTCCTCAAGGGGTATTGTCTTTTCTGTGGTCTAAATGCTGATTTTGGTGTAATAGTTACTGGTCCTGCTGTTTGAATAAGTCCTACATCTGATTTACCTGTTGACCAAAGAATGTTTGGTATGTCACACAAGGCGTTTTCTTCTTCTTCTAATAAGAATGCTAATCAGCTGTCTTCACTAGTTTGTAAGTGTACAGCTGGATGTGTCTGTGTTAGCCAATTCAATTTCTGTTTTTGTATTCCCTGCTCTGATAATTCTAACTCAGTTTGTTTTTCTCATCTTGTTACTTTTTCTCCTAAGTCTGCCCATTTCACATCCTTATTCTTTGTCAAGCTGACATGTGGTAGTCTATTAGATTTGTACAGTGTCATGAATTCCTGAGGTAATGAACAGCTTACCACACTGTTTCCCTCAGTATCCCAATACAAGGTTTGTAATACTAATCTGTTAGCAGGATTTTTGAACGACTCTTGCTCATATTCTTTATCAGGTCCTGGCATGCTACAATAGTATAGAGTACAGTGTAACAAATGCTGTTGGTCAGTGTCAAGGGAGGGGGCCTTACATTCATCAGTTCCTCGGTTACTGCTCCTGGACCAGTCGTAACTAGGTCCTGGCTGTACCAGTAAAAGGTTTCACCCTACGGTCGCACCACAAAAGTATCCATTTGTCTTTGTGCCTCCATACCCTGCATAGTGGGAACCACCGCTATGCCAAATATCTGCATAAGATCTCTTCCCAGTAAGTTTACTGGACATTTTGCAGAAACTACAATTTTACTTTTCTGAGTCATACCTGAAACAGGGTCAGTTATTGCTATATCATGGGAGAGTGGCTCCCTATATAGCTGTCCATTTGCTGCTTTCACTAATATATAATCAGGTGATTCGGAATATTCTGGTAACTTTGAGGGGTGTATCAAAGTCCGTGACGCTCCTGAGTCACACAAGAATTTTACTTCCATTCCTTCCACCAGAAGTGTAACTTCCGGTTTTGTGTCGGCCAGATAGAGCTCCAAGCTCAGTAATGCCAAATCTAAAATTTCACTTTCTTCATCCTCTACATCTGCTTGCACTTCCTCTGTTCCTTCCACTACATTTACATTTGCCCTTTGTTTGTTTGCCTTTCCTGATGATTTCTGACTTTCATCACTATCATATAGTCAGTCCTCATCACCTTTATTTTCTGTAGTCACCTTTTTATTTAGCCTGCAATCCCTTGCTAAATGTCCTTTCTTTCCGCACTTAAAGCACTCACCTTTCTTTTTTCTTTCTTCAAAATCTTCTGACCTTTTGTCAGATTGTCTATTTCCCTGGATATTTTTCTTACCCTTTTTACCCGACTGTACTACAAAGACTTCAGCTCCATCTTCAGCTGTGAAGACCTGTGTCTTCTTTTTCTTTTTACTATTAAAGTGTCTTTCAGTATGTCTAGCATATTCAAGTAAGGCTTGTAGCCTACTTGTTCGATGATCTATCATATGCTTTGTAATAAAGCTACTGATAGGTGCAATGCAACCTTTTAAAAATGCATTTTTCAGTTGCTGTTCATACGAGGTATCATGTGTCTGATTTTCAGGAATAGCCATACCACTATGGTTATTGAAACATTCCAATAATCTACCATAGTACCCATCTACAGTTTCATTCTCTTGTTGTATGCATTGGTTAATGCAAGCCCAATCTGCTCTAGGTTTCCATTTTTCAGAAATTAGGTCTGTAAGACCATTCACTCTGTTGTCTAATTCTGCGTCACTATGTGGGAGAGGTTTAAGCTCTGCATTACGAGGATTCCAGGTGCCACAAATCATGTGCCAGTCTGGACCCACAATCTGTCTAACTACCTTTTTCTACTTCTTCCCCATTCAAGTGGTAACTTAGTCTCATACCTTGTAAATCTTGTAAAAACTTTGTGTAATTAACTTTTGGATGAGGGATTCCCTCTGTAGCTTTCCGAATATCTTCCGGTGTCCATGGTCTATATACTTGAAGAGTTGGGTCCTGCCCTTCCTGTCCTGCCTGAGGATTTGGTACCTCGATTAGTGGACAGATTTCTTCCTCACTCTCGTCTAGTGTGTTTTTCCCTACTTGATATAAATCTGCGTCCCCAAGTGTTTTACGTGTCCGGGACCTAGTTTCAATAGGATCTCTAACAAATGGTTTTAGTGCTCTTGTGACTTCAGGATAACATGGAGGTGGACCAGCTTGTCCTCCTGCTTCATATCCTGAAAAAGGCATTGGAGGGGGCGGAGGAGGAGGAGCCGTTGCTATTACTGTATTATTATCCTCTTTATCTAAAAATAACGTTTTAGCATTTTTAGTTTTTTGTTCCCTTCGGTTTACTTCCTCAATCCACCTGTGTGCCTGAGGAATGCCTAATCGCTGTTGTTTTTTTGCCTGACCTTCTGCGTCAGATTTAAGCTGTTTTAAAAGTTTAACTAATGAAATCTTATTTAATTTACCATCAAATCTGTATTTATTAATCCATTTTGTATAATACCTTACATTATCAGCCCATTGTAATTGCATATATTTTGCGTCGTCAGTTAGGGGCGGATCTCGCGAGTTTTTAGTGCACTGATTTCCCATTCTAAAAGAAAATGTTACGTAACCCTTTTCACCACGTGGTATTTCAGTTCCTTACACAGTTTATCTAGAATAACTGCCTACCTTATTCTGTTTCCCTGATCTCTGACAAAATATACAGTAATTTCCTTTTGTCCCTGATATGTATAACAAATCTCTGACAATGACATTTACTGTAACCTAGTCCCTGATCTAAAACAGAAAAAAGGCAAATATCTTCCTACCTGAGCCTCCTGAGTCGACCAGTTCGAGACCGCTCTTCGGCTGCAGATCAGAAAGTGGCCAGCCTCTCAAAACGACAATTCAGTCGGAGGTCTTTGTGTTTCAAGAAGAACCGTTTCGGTAGCTTCTCCTGCGCAGTATTCGACCACCAGTACACTCTGATCTGTAGCTGTCTGAGGGCTTCCAGTCCGAAGGACCAAACTGTTAAATAAAAACAATGATAACAACACAGGAGGCACAGATGCAAAAGTTTACTAGTGTACACCAGGAGGCAAAAAACCATACAAGTACAGAGTTTTGTCTGACATGATGCAGGAAATACACAATTTTATATAGGTTTAACACTCAAGCTGTGCCCACCTTACTGACGTGGTTAGTCACAGGGCACCTACATCACTATGGTCTACAATATTCTATTCATAAGAAAAAGCTGATGTTATACATTTTAAAAGTTTTCCCATGGGAATAATACAGCCTTGCAAAGCACCTGGTTAGTTATAATGTCTTTCTGAAAATGTTACTCCTTCAAGGTTTCAGGCCTGTTCGAATACAATAGTTGGTTCAGTCTTGTAATATACTTCTTTGTTCTTCTTGCAACATTACTTCAGCAGCTGTGTCTTATCTTTGGTAACATTCACAAGGCCAATTATCCCAGAGGAAGGGAGAAGATTTTCAATGCTTTATACATTTAATTTCCTGACCCAGCAGATAATCATTAGTGAAAAACATAAGCTTGCTGAGCTGGCTACTGCCAGGGTCAAAGTTCAAATACACTGCAGCCCCAAAGCTTCAAGCAATTACATGTAAAATCATTCTTATTGCCATATTGTAAATAGAATAAAATGCATTATATACTATTTGCTTTTTAAACTAGCACTTTATACATGTTCAAATACATATTTTTCTAACATCATGCCACACTCAGTACTTCGGCTCCTCCTCCTGTTCTTTTCCTTGTGTTCATGCCACACTCAGTACTTCGGCTCCTCCTCCTGTTCTTTTCCTTGTGTTCATGCTATACTCAGTACTCTTCAGGGGTGGCTCATGCTATTGGACTGCAGGACTGCAGCCCGCCAGCTGTACAAAATGTAAAATAAACAGAAATAAAACAAAAAAGAAAAGAAAATAACAAAATAAAATTAAAAGAGTCCCAGAACGTCGCGCATGCGCACTCGCAGCATTTCCCACTATCTGGACTGCTGATGAACCAGCCTGGAGCATGCTCACAAAATCCAGACTGTCTCACCAGCAGTCCGGATAGGGAAGACAACATGGAATTTGCAAATTTCTCAGAAGTCTATGCAGTTACAACTGCATAGACAGGAAGGGGATCAGACTGCAAAGTCCGCAGGCTGGTGCTCTCGCAGGAAGGAGCATCACAGCACGGAAGGGAAAGGAATTGCTTGCTGGATTGTACAGCTTGTTGTTGTGGGCTTTCTATATGGATGGATCATCACAGGCTTTTAGCTGCTGCAAGGACTTATGGAGGAGCTCAAGTGGATGATTTCTGTTACCGGATTAACAGATAAGGATAGTGATTTCTGTTAGTTGCGGTGTGTGTGTGTGTGTGTGTGTGTGTGTGTGTGTGTGTGTGTGTGTGTGTTTGTGCACACGTGTGTGTAATGCCCCAGTTGCTACATGGTGGTGGGTAGAGAATAAGGCTTGAACCCTGTACCTTGGGCCCAAGTGGCAAGAGCCTGAATTCCCTACCCACCAGTATTTGTAAAAAAAATTGCAGATTTTTGCCTCATATTTGTTCTGTTCCTCACCCGCGGTGGTGGTGCTGCGGTAGCATTGTCGCCTCACAGCAAGATGCTGTCCGGTTTGAGTCTCAGCTAGAGCATCTTCTGCATGGAGACATGCGTGAATGGCCGTACCTTCGTTGAAGGTTGTGCATCAGGGCTGGTAACTTGGCATGTAAAAATCAACTACCAATCATTAGTGGACCGGAGTTCCACTGTGGTGACTCCTAACTGGGAAAAGCCGAAAGACACAAGCAATTTGTTCTGTTCCTCAGAAAATCTATGGCTTCTGTTTTTTTGTTTCTTGACACAGTCAGTAGTGCAGTGGTGCCCTGGTAGCATTGTTGCCTGACAGCTACAGGTTCTCCCGTTTGATTCATGGCTGGGGTGCCTTCTGTGTGGAGTCTGCATGTCCTCCCTGTGTTTGTGTGGGTTTGCTCTGGTGTCCTCCCATCTTACAAAGACATGTGTCTGGAGTGTTTCTCCCTGTGCCTCTGCTGAAAATTGGCTTTTGTTCCAAGTTAGACTTTCCTGGTTAATAAATGTTAAATAAAAATGACAAGCATTTGAATTTCAGACTTCATATTCTTCAGAAAGTACATGGTAACACAAAACATTTTATTCTAGCAATTTTCGAAGTTTATAAGATGGATATTTGAAATTTGTCCCTATTTTTGGGACTGTATTCCCCATTATTGGCTTCGTCCAGGTTTTTTGTGCTAAGGTTGAGAGCTATGGTGAGAACTGAATTCAATGAATATGTTTGGGGGCTGTATTCCCCCATTACTGGATTTGTCTTGTCTACGTGTTTTTTGCTAACAGGTTGAGAGCTATGGTGAGAACTGAATTCACTGAGTATGTTTGGGGGCTGTGTTCCCCCATTATTGGCTTTGTTCAGGTGTTTTGTGCTAAGAGGTTGACAGCTATGGTAAGAACTGAATTCACTAAATGGTAGCCATTTAAGTTTCAGTCTTCCTTTCTTTCATAAAACAGATGGTATGTTGCTCTGACTGTTTTGCACAGGGTCCTGGGTTCGATATTTGGCAATGAAATGTATGGTGGTAGCACAGCATTTTGTTCTAGCAACATTTCAACATTATACATGCAATGTTTAAAATGTATCCCTGTTTTTTGGGCTTTTGTCCCTTCCCCAATACATTTTGTTTTTTTTTTCCAGATTGCTTGTGCTGCAAAGTTCAGAGATACAGCTGAGTGTCAAGTAGATTTTACAAGAAGCTGAGAGCTGCAGGGGAACAAAAGTTTAGTGCTGCTTATGCAGAGTCTGCTTGCATTGTTAATAGCACAACAGGCAGTGTACTTGGTTTTGATGCAGAAGGTTGTGGGTTCTACTCCCACAATAGGTAGATACATTGCTGATACTGTAATATGTTGTAAAGGAGGTGGATACTGCAGTCCTTTTTGGCGAAGATACCTAGTAACTATGAACCTGTTATTAGTTTGCCATCCATTCTCTATTACAATATTACTAGCTTATCATTTTTTAATGCAACATGGGCAATTTATTCCCCAAGGGCAACAGGCACTCTTTTTGTAGATGAAACAATGAAATATAAAGTTGTTTGCAAGCAGCAACCTCTTCATTAGTTACAGATTTCTTTAATGTGGAATTATTTAGATGACTTTTACTTCTTCAGAGATTGTGCATATTTACTGATAATGGCAGACTGTAGAAGACTGAGTAGAATTTTATGATGGAAATGTTCTGAACTGAGCAGTTTTGTCATTATTGGTGCATGCATTTTGTTTCATTGTTTACTGGAAAAATGTTCTGAATTGGGCAGTTTTGTCATTATTGGTGCATGCGTTTTGTTTCATTGTTTACTGGAAAAATGTTCAAAACAATAAATTTAAAATGCCCTCTAACAACTGTACTGTATGGTACAAGGAATATAATTTAGTACAATAAGGAAGGTGTATCAAAGAGCACAAGTATGTTTCATGTGCAAGGGGCCTATGATTTGAAAACAGTCAAAGTTAATCTTTGTCTGCCACTGGCAAAATGTATTTTCTTTGAATGTGGGTTTTAATGCTGTTTCAATGAATGTGAGTTTCAAGGGCAGAAAAGTTTTAATGCTAAGTCTGTTTTCATTGTGAGACTGCATTGCTTTGTTTTACAGATGTCTTAGTGTTTGTGCTGTAAAATGCAAAATAAAACTTTCAAATGAAGTCCAAATCATCATAGAAGTAAAGCAGTATGCACATTAGTGTTTATGGTAAATAGGGTGAAATAGCCACGTAATGGTTCAATGGAATGGCTGCAGGGGGGTGGCTCCATTCGACCATGATTTTGTAAGGGGGAAGGGCGCAAACTCAGACAGCTCCAGCTGAACTATACCTCCCAACTGTCCAGATTGTCACAGAATGAATAGATTTTTGCTTCTTATTTTTGTTTTTCTGGCAAATCATTTAGGAATTAAGTCACTAAATAATGACAGACACTGAGTTTCAGACTTCATAACCTTCAGAAAAATGCATGTAAGACCTGTTATTCTATCAACTGTCTCAGTTTATACAAGAGCAATTTTTAGTACTGTTTATATGTTTCCCCAATATATTTGGCCTTGTCCAGATTTATTGCATTAACAGGTTCAGAGGTACATGCAAATAAATTGCTTTATAGAATTAGGCATAGCCAAACTTCTCAACTGTCCCCGATTTTGGCTCAAAATGTTGCTCTTCCCCTAATAATCCTTCCGCAAAATAGCCATTTTGGAAGAAAACGTGGAGGGTTTACAATTAAGAAATAACTGTAATAATCAGAGTCATAGATTACTTTTATTTCAGAAATGCATGTAGAATCTTTTATTTTGTAAGCTGCTCAAGTTAGCAGTACTAATATTAAAAAAGTGACCCATCTTTGACAGGTTCCCAGCTGTATTGTGTGGCTATTTTATATTTTTGCATCACATTTTTGGTCCATTTTTCATAAAATTGTGTTTTTTTTTGGCAAATTAGCAGCAAATCATTAAAGACTGAAGTTAGAAAATAATGACAGACATTTGAGTTTCAGATTTCATACTCTTCAGAAAATTCATACTAATGCAAGACCTACTGTTCTATTATCTTTCTAAGTTTATAAGAGCAATATTTAAAAATTGTCCTTATTTTTGGGCCTTTGTCCCACTTCTATGTATGACTTTGTCCAAATTTCTTGCTGAGGTTGAGAGGTATGACAAATGTGTCAGGGACATCATAGTCAGCCAGAGACATTTCAAATTGTGACATAATTGTTGCACCCCACTCCCCCATGTAGTGACTCTGGATGTGTTCAAGCAAGGCAAGGAGGAGTTATGCAGTGTAAATGTGCAGAGTATCCCCCCATCCAAGGTAGACACAAGTACTACAGTGGCTTTTCATCTGTTCTTGATTTTGTAGAGTCGTCTGGTTTCTGTCATATATTTATACTGTTGGTTTATGCTTATTATTACTCAGAAAGTGCCTGTTGCTCTGTGTTTGAGTAGCAATGCTTTAATGACCATCAGGTAAGCTTGTCTGAGATCGTAAGATGCAAGTAAGCTTTAATAAGCATACTGTTAAAGAATTGCCAACATTGAAAGCGTTTTTGTTGTTGCCATGCAGAGAATATTTACATAACTAGATAATATATAAGCCTTGGGTATTGAAATGCATATGACAGTATTTGTAATAAAGGAAAGGATTACATTATTTTAAGAAGCTCGTTACACTTGTTAGAGACTTCCTCTCATCTCTGCAGGCTTTACCCATAAACTAAACAGAATGCCAATTTATCATGTGTGTTCTACAACCTGTACAGTAATACTTTAAGCAATGTATCTTGAGCTAGTTTCTTGTTTGCATTTCATTTTTTACTTTGATCATGTTTTCCCCATGAAACAAGTAGATAGTTGTTGTCAGGCAGCAGGTCTTTTTTGGATAAGAAACATTTTTACAAGTGGGGAAATCACAGAGATTGCTACTTTCAGCATGTTACTTGGTACTTTAATAAAGCTGAATATAAATTATAATTAGAACTGCAGTGCAAGGAGAAGTGGTTTGAGTTGAGTGCTGCTTGTTTTTCTTATACTTGATTTTGACTGGCATTCCAGTAATGTATTTAAAAAGTAATTTATTTTTTCATGCCTCAAAGCCTTTTTGTTTCCATCTAGATATTAAGTAAGCTGTCATGCAGCCAATGCATTGAAATATTTTTTTTCTTCTACACTTAATTTTGTCTTGATTAGACTCTCATAATGACAGTTTGGTACCCAGGGCAGCGTATTTAATTAAAGTTAGTTTTTGTGGTTTTGACCATAGCTCCTCCCCTTTCTAGTTGGCCGCACCCCTTCTCATTGACCCCACCCATTCAGCTGTCTCCTCCAGCTCCCCCCTTGATTTGAAGCCACCAGCTGCCACTGGTACTCTTGCTCCTCCTCCTGTATTTAATCGTGTATCTGTTATTTCAGTATGACAGTAATAGTGCCAAAACATAGAAAGAGTATGTCAGTGTAAGGCAGTGACAATTCATTTTTGTGGATATACCTTTTCAGTCTGGTTTATAACATAGTAATGTATGTTAAAGCTAGTATTTTACTGCTACAATTGTATGAAGTACCAATGTTACCTCAACCACCTAAAACCTGAGGGGCTTCTTCCTATTCAGAAAATTACAGAGGGTCTGTTGTTTTACTTTTACTTTTTCCTCAGGCTGAAAACTCAGTGTTTCCTGCAGCATACTTTGTGGCCTCTTAAACTATGATTTTTTTCCGCTACAGTTTTGTGTCTATGACTTAAACAGCATTTCACTTGGCACACTATAGTACTCACTGAATGAACAAAGCCAGATTTCTGTTGCACACATTTTAAGTAAATACACACCTTCTCATTGAAGCAATTTAACCTGTATTTTAGTGTAGAATATGAAGTTCTGCTGTCTCAGACTATGCTAAATAACAGAGTTGTTATGGAGAAAATTCAAATTACAGAAAATACATTTTGCATATCAATGTAACATTGCTCACTGCACTGTTGATCTTTAATTGCAGTGATTCTTTTATGAGTAATTAATTTCTGGCAACACCATGAAATACAGCTCTGCACAGCTGCTATATAAAAATGTTTTTCCTTTTTGTGATTATGATCCTGACTGCTTTTAAAATAGAGTTTACTCAACAGGAAAATATAAATGAATTATTTGAATCACTACAACTAATGCTACTCTGTATTTGTCCCACTAAATATGCCAATAGTAATATTTATTGGGTCCTTTCTGTTGCTTACTAGAGAAAATCAGACATCACATTAGTTAATTTAAAGCCGATATATGAAAGTCACTATGGTGCCAGTTAATACCAGTTCTAATGCTTTCTGTTGTATGAACATCTGCCCATTTCCAAATTATCTGAGGCAAAATGAGTCCTTGCATATCAGACATCAAACAATTCTTTGCACATGCATCTGTAGTATGGTTTTCATTACCCCTTTTATTGGAAATAGTCCTGTGATCCATTGCCATATTACTGAATTTTGGAACAAAATGTTTATTTAAAATTTGGCATGAAAGTACAGATAGAAATACTATTTAAGCTAGGAAAGATTTTTTTCCTGGAATCCCACCGTGTAAATTTGTGTTACTTTGCTTACATCTTAATCGGGTCTACTGCAAAGGAAGCCAGAATAGACATTTTTCAAGAGAAGAAAGAAGTTTAGCTTTTTCAGGCTTATATTACAACACATTTTTTGACATTATCTGGGGAAACAGATGAAAAAGTGGGATGTTTCCAGTCTTTGCTTATTCCGCTCTGTAAGGACAATTCAAGGGTGCCCAGTAATAAAGGTCATAAAAAAGAGGAGTAAGAAATATAAATCAATATCTCTCCACGCAATATAGCTTCATTGTTAGGATTCTCTTTAGTATGGGGAGCTATGCTGCCAGGGGATTTGTGAAACACAGTTTTCCAGTGATGCTGGTTAATACACATCTGTTATTTTCTTCATTGTGTGCAACTGAACGGTTAGAGTCGGTTACTAAGGCACTGCCAGGTAATGAACAGAATAGTAAAGCAGATCAATTCAAGTGGGAAATAAGGGCTCAAGTGATAAATTTTGTCCTTAAAAGAAATTTCATCCTTTACGGTCTAAGGTCATAAGCACTACCCGTGCAAGCTATATGGCTGTGGATATTACTGATGCTACTGAAAATACCTGCAACCCCAAGGTCTTTATTTATTTTTTTTCAAAAGTTACCAGTCAGTATGAGATATTACAAAGTTAAACTGAACAACACGCTAAGTTTGTGTCTGTGAAATAAATACTTTTAAAAGTTTTGTAGTACAAATACATAATACTTTGCACAAATGAGCATCCGGTCGTTGAGTGAATCAGACACTATAACAGTCACCATCAAGTTCACAATCCCAGAGTGTAGTAATACACAAAAGTGGGGATTTGCATAAGTTGTTTGGGAAAAAATAATGCAGACAAGCTACCACAGTAATCCTATGATATTTTTAATATTTTTATATATGCTTAGTAGTAGAAGTAGTGAGAAATGGGAGCAATTTCCAAAATACTGCCATTATAATTCAAAATTACTATCTTTTTAGTGATACCAGATTATTTTTTAACTTAACTTGTTAGAATTAGTTAAAGATTAAAGCAAGTAGAAGCCCAAAATGTAACCGGATGAGTCCAGAAGGACACAAAGAAGGAACCTATCGGTATTCTGAGTGATGTGTATTTTATTGTAGATCTGTATTCTTAGATAAGTAGTGTAGTGCATAAAACAGCACAGCACTAGGATACTAGAAATTCATGAAAGGGTAGGAAAGACCCATGCAGTTGTGTACTGCGGTTTTTACTCCAGCACAATGCATAGTATGCAGACAAATGGAAGTTGCAACTGATCTGTGCACACAGTGTGTCACAAATCTGAACCTAGTTCATTCACACTTTAAGCATTTCTTATGGCATTAAAAGAAGTCATAGTACATAGGTAATGCACACATGCTTGTTAGCCAGAATTGCTGACATAACATTTATTGGTACAGCATAAGGTACTGTGTACTAGAATGGCAGCGCAGCAAGAAAGATATTGTACTGTACTGTGTGCTGATACTACGGTACCCTTCCAAGCCATGATGCTGATAAACATTCCATGCAGGGGTCACCCTTCTTATTATTAGAGTCCAGGGATTGATGGTGATAAATACATGCTAGGCAGTGCCACTATAAAGAACATCTGTGATGTGTATAATACAGGCATAAGCCCCAGCTGGCATTTCACAGAAAATGACCACAGACCTCAGTTTTCAAGTCATTGGAACATTTCAGTAGTTTACATGTGCTACTGCAGCTGTTTTCCATTTTTCAGTATCCTGCATGATGAGCAAAACCCTCTCCTTCATGTTGCAGCATGAGTGAGGCTGCATAATGTTTGTTCACCCCTCCCTTTAGGAATGTTGCACCATTTCATAACATAACAGCTCTGCTGGTCATGGGCATAACAGGGCAGTCCCATACTGATATAATTTCTGTACTAGGCAGTATAAGATCACATGCCTGAACAAGAAACAGTATTGTTCTCTCAAACAGTATCTCATATGTAAGAAAAGTGGAATCATATGTGTCTCTATTCAACATAATGCATGTGTTCATGTTCTGCATATGGGTTTGCTTTTAACCAGTGCCATACCACATGGACATTTATGAGTAAGTGGTTTCTTAAGTCACATGGCCCAGGATATTCATAGGCATAGAGCATATGTTTATACAGTCACTCTTTACACCATTGGATGTCCATGGCCTGGACATCAGAGTGATTCATAAGCGAGTTGTGATAATGCTATACTGTGGACAGGCAGAATGACAGGGAACCAGCAATTCTTGGATCCTGCACCTCAGGCATATATTACACATCGATCTTCAGTTTATACCTCCTTAGTAACCATGCAGCAGACCTGATCAGAATACCTAAATAGCAATGCATCATATATTGCCAGCCAGCAAGGAATGGCATTGGTATACAACATTATGTTTTACTATACTAAGTTACTATAGCACTGTATATGTTTTTGGTATTTATATTTGCATTATGTGGTGATACAATTAATAAATGTAATGGCATTTTACACAGGCAACATATTTGCAAGCTAGTACAGAGGATGCATAAAGCCCATTATATTCAGGAATGTGATCTGCAGATCTAGGCAAAGATTTACCAAGCTGTTATATAAACTGGCATTCTGTGCTGTACTGGAATGCAGCATATCAGGTCCACTTACAGGTGGATGCAGGTACATGACATTTGTCTGCAGACCTGCAGCATGAGGTAAATTCATACCAACAAGTCCTTGCTAAATCTGGCCCCATTGTGAATCCAAACAGAAGTGCTAGCTAGTCGGCAATATGAACCTGCAAAATATCCTTTTAATTTCTGGATGACTAGACATATTGTTCTACATTCTTGTACACTCTGGAGACACGGCGAGGGATGATTCATTAACAGAACCTCCCTTGCCATGCCTATAGAATATTTGTTATCTAAATGTTGTTAGGTTGAAGGACTCCTATAGGAGATTATCACTACGTGGTGATCATTGTTATACCAGTGTGCCACCATGGCTGTGTGTTTGTGTACACTGTAATAAACACCAGGTTGTGTCGTTACATTCCATTGTTATTTTCTGAGTCTGTTTTGAAAGTCAGTCCAAGTAATAATGATGGTTATGTTTACTATGTTAGGATGAGACACGAATCACAATTTTTAGACTTCATGAGCATGGCTGCATCATGTTGCATGGTAAGTTTGTTGCTACAAAAGTGATCTCTGTCTCTGTCCCATTGTATAGTCCACAATTTACTTGGCTGTGAATTACCTACTATACCATGGAGCCACATTCCATGGCAACTGCATACCTAAAGTCTAGGTGTGCACTCCAGGCGATGTGTTTTAGACTTTGCATAAGCCATGTATGATTGCAGACAGTGTTTATGGATCATGCACGTCATCATCATCATCATAAGCTTTTCTAAACATTAAAAAAAAACAGAAAAACACGTACACTGGTAGTGATACACACATTTGGGCTGATGCATACATGGTGTAAGATAAGGATGTCTGGGGCATCGGGCCTTGGAACACTCCTGGGTGTGCAGTATTTAAACAATAGCACACACCCTGTTGGCCATTATTGTTTGCTGAATACATGATTCATAATTACAGAAATTAATGGTATTTTGATGTAAAACCGTCAAAATATCCAGATGTTAGGACAGTATCCTTAAATGAAGCAGTAGAATTAATGCCCAGATTGAAATATATTTTCATTATCTGATAAACATGTAGAAGGGCCATTTTGAGTCACAATCTGATATTAGATAAATTAGGCATTTGTTTGCCTATATTAGTTATTTTAAACATTAATGTATATAAAATACAAATCTGTATTTTATGAGTGCAATAAGACATTGAGTTGTGACTTGTACAGATGATATTGCACTCTCAGAAGCTTGTCCAAAACTGAGTATTCTGGTTCATGCTTTACAATACCCTAGAAGTACAATGTTTATACAATGCACACTGTTTTGTAATGCACTAATTATGTGGGATTAAAAGAATTAACACATTAGGTCCGATTTGGCATCATGGTTAATGTACAAACTAATAACCTTGTGTGGCTGTCCAACAAATAAACTGATAATCCCAAAAACTGGAGAGCCGTCGAGCTGAATGCACTCAATAGAAAAACCTCTTGACCAAAAACGAACAGTGACACCATCAACCATGCATAAACGCTTTTATTCCACAAAATACACATGCGTTTTCGTCCCTTCATACAGGACTTCATCAGATAAAATAACACAAAAAGTTGTTCACTTTTATATTAACCCTGAGGTTAATTAACCTATAATGCCAAGCTACTTTAATTTAAATGAACCAATCCTTTTTCTTTCCTCTCCTCATTAATATTTATGTATTACATTTATTGATTCCTTATAAACCATTTTAAAAACATAAATTAATGTACATTTTATGATTTGAAACATCTTCAGCAATTAATTTTTGATGTTTAGTAAGAACTTTTTATTAATTCTTATAATAAACGAATGTTTAACTAAATGCATACTATTATATGAAAATGTAAAACTCCCTCTAGTGTCCGAAACCTGTAATGCCTTATAATAAATATATAACATATAAATATACTTTCCTTTCATAAATATATAAATATAAATAAATATAAAAACTCCATAAATATATCAAAATGTAAAATATGTTATATATATATATATATATATATATATATATATATATATATATATAAAATATTGTATATTTAATTATAATATAATGTGTACAATCAAGTATGTCTCTTTATTGAAAAAATACAACCCAGGAAAATGAAAAACCTCAAACTTTATTAGCTTTCAATTTTAATATAGGTCCAATGGAGATATTTTCATTCAATCCAGGCTTCTTACAGGCGTCAAGATAAACTTGCCACCACAATTCTCTATTTTCTAGTATTTCCTCCCATGGACCTCCCCTAACATCCTGCTTTACTTGTTCCAATATAAAAAATAAAAATTTTGCTCCTATACAACTTTTAAAGTGCCTATATAGTGCGTTTGTTTCCTTAGCTTTACCAATATCATACATGTGTTCATATATACGCCTTTTAAATACCCTTTCTGTCTTTCCAATATAAAATGATTGACAGTTTTGGCAAACTGCTAGGTAAACTACTCCTTGTGTATTACAATTAAATCTATCCTTACTTTTTATCATTCTTTTCCTACTTTCAATAAATATTTCATCTTTATTCATAATGTAAGGACACTGTGTACATCTCCCACACTTAAAAGTACCTACCTTCCTATTATCTACCCCTTTTCTATACTTTCCAAATCCTTCTATTTTCTTTCTTATGTTAGGTGGATTTCTGAAAGTCACTTGAGGTATTATATTTTTGATTTCTTCCATGTCAGTAAAGGATGAAAATCTCTCCCATTCCCTCTTAAATATATATTTGACATCTTTACTTAAGGTATTAAATTCTGTGACTAACCTTTTTACATTCTTATTCTCTTTTAAATTTTCATTTTTCCTATCGAAACCCTTTTTCTTCACTTCCATTATTCCTTTTATTGGTTGAAATTTTTCTCTTCTACCAATCTCCACCTCTTTTCTTATTCCCTTCACAAATTCCAACGGGTAACCTCTATCTAAAAACATTGTTTCTAACTTATTACATTCTTTAAAAAAATCCCCTTCCGCTTGTCATCCTGGAGCCTCTCACGAACTGACCTTTCACAATATTTTTCTTACAGTGGGTGGGGTGAAAACTATCATAATGCAAATAGGAATTACAATATGTATCCTTTCTAAAAACCTTAGTTTCAAAGTTTTTGTTTTTCTTGTAAACTTCAATATCCAGATAATTAAGAACATCTGCATTCATAACATAAGTAAAATTTAAATAATTTGTGGTTGAATTTATATAGGTGATAAATTCCATAAATTTTTCTTCCCCACCTGTCCAAAATATCACTATATCATCCAGAAATCTATGATAAAGTGACCAATACTGACTAAAGGTAGATTTAACTATAAATTTCTCTTCCCATTTAGCAAGCACTATATTAGCAAAAGTAGGGGCACATGCCGCCCCCATAGAGACCCCTGATATCTGTTGATAGTATTCTCCGTTGAACATTAAGTAATTATACCTTAATATAGAATCCATTAATGTCACTATGGTTACTTTTTCTTCATGTGACAATTTTTCATCAGCATATATACTTTCTTCAAAGAATTCCATACCTTCCTTGTGGGGAATACTAGAAAAGAGGTCTATAACATCTATTGTGACAAATATTAATTCATCTTTGTATGTTTTTGGCATGAGTTCCCTTAGAAAATCCCACAAATCTTTTAAAATAATATCATTGTTCATCCATATGTGTTTAGCTTTGTTGTCAATATATTTGGCCAAAGGCGCTATTTTTGCCCCTTCTGCAGTAACTATAGGCCTTAAGGGGGGATTGATCTGATTCTTATGAATTTTGGGTATACCAAACATGGTTGCTACCCTTGGCTTCTTTACTTCCAAATATTTATAAGTTTTGATATCTATGACCTTGTCCATTAACAAGTTTTCTAGTAACAGGTCAATTTTCCTGTATGCCACTGCCAACTCATTTTTTGAAACTATTGAATATTTTCCTTCATCTAAAAGTATTGAATTCATTTTAGTTTCATAAATAGTTTTATCCATAATAACAATCCCTCCCCCCTTGTCTGGTTTCATAACTCTCACTGCATGATTTTCCATTATTTCTTTCAAAACTTCGAACTCACCATTCTTAAAATTAGTTCTATATTTGTTTTTGTATTTGTCTTTCCTTTCAAGTTTTCTAATTTCTTTTTCTAATACATTTTCAAAATTCTTTAATTGTGGTGCCATAGGCGGGTTAAAAGTCGAACTCCTAGTTAGTTCAGCAATTCCATTGTTGTTTCTTTCTAACCCTATTTTAGAGGCCAAAATGGTTAAATTTATTTTCCTAGTAAATAACTTAATATCTAAAATTGTACCAGTTACATCTCCTTTTTTCACTGGGTTGTATTTCAATCCTTTACTAAAGAGACTAAAGTGCTCTGTCTTTAAACTAATATTACTAAAATTGTAGATTGTGAAACCGTTGTATGTGCATTTGGTTTCACTCTCAATCCTTATACCCTCTTCTATTTCTATACTATCAATGGGGACCGGGGTACCAACTAATATTGTCTCCCCCTCCCCCTTCTCCCCCCCCTCAACTGAAAATTTCTTTCCTTACTGTAAGGTAAATATTGTTCTTGACCTGTTTCTTGCAAGGGTGGGAATTCTGTATCATAATCTTGTTCTACGTTCCTTGTTTCCATATTTCCATTATTGTAAAACCTTCTATTACCATTGTTAAAATTCCTAAAATTAACTTTAACATTAAAAGATGCAGGTTTCGGATAGCTAGTATTGTTTGCATATTCCTTTATGTCCCTATTCAACTTTCCCATTTTACGTTGTATTGTGTCTTCACATTTCAAATCAATTTCATTTCTCAGTTGAAAATATCTCTCCCTTTCTTGCCTAATACCAAATATAAGGTCCTTTTTGATATTTATATCCAGCTCATTCATTTCTTGTTCAAGTGACATTTGTTTCCTTTCATTTTCTTCAATAATAAGCTGGACTATCTCTAAACCACATTTATTAAAAGTTTTGAGTAAACTTTCATGAAACACGGACCCTATTTGCACATTATTTGGATACTTATATACCCTAAGTCCTTTAGGGACTATTTCTTTAAGCAAACATTCATTCAAATATGCATTTTCAATTCTTAAAGTTCTAAAATTCAGCATCAACTTATATAATTTATCCAGCTTAACAATATAAGAATTACCATTGTGAAATACTTCATTAACAGTGTCACTGTCAGCTTTAAATAAATATTCCTTCTTTAACCACTCATTGGTGGATTTTGAGTTCGGAATCACAGTACCTTTAGGTTCATGTCGGATTTTGAATCGAGCCCCTTTGTCCATTGAACCATTATGATTGTGTTCTTGTATTCCTGTGTCGCAGTCCAAAACTCTCGGTGTTCTCATGGGGTTAAAGTTAGTTAATTCCATCTCTCCAGGGTCGCCGGCATCGAAGTTGTCGCCAATAAGCTCCCTCTTCCTTTTAACGGCTTGTCCGTTAGTCCCTTCATGAAGTGAAACATCCGAGTTCAATGCTGCCCTTGCAGGAAGCAAACTATGGCAAAGGGGCGTGAGCAAATCGATCAGTTCGGTTAACTGCCCAATAAGTTTACGTGTTTGCCCCATCTCTTCCTGTCCTTCCGAGCCCATAGCAGGAAATCTAAAGAAATGCAAAACTGCTCGATTCACTCAATGACCAAACTAATAACCTTGTGTGGCTGTCCAACAAATAAACTGATAATCCTTAATCATTAAATGAAGCAGTAGAATTAATGCCCAGATTGAAATATATTTTCTGTATCTCATAAACATGTAGAAGAGCCATTTTGAGTCACAATCTGATATTAGATAAATTAGGCATTTGTTTGCCTATATTAGTTATTGTATATAAAATAGAAATCTGTATTTTATGAGTGCAATAAGACATTGAGTTGTGACTTGTACAGATGATATTGCACTCTCAGAAGCTTGTCCAAAACTGAGTATTCTGGTTCATGCTTTACAATACCCTAGAAGTACAGTGTTTATACAATGCACACTGTTTTGTAATGCACTAATTATGTGGGATTAAAAGAATTAACACATTAGGTCAGATTTGGCATCATGGTTAATGTCTTTCCCTTTCAGATATAAGGTACAGGGTTGGAGTTTGACCTCTGGTTATTGGATAGGCTTGTAAGAGTCTGCAGAAAAATAGTCTAATGTTTTCCTGTGAGCATATTTTTTATTTTCTGGGCAAGGCTCCTAAATGTTCTTCTGTTCTGTGAAGTATAACACATAGGCTGGATGTTTCAGGAGTTTGCTTATTTTGATTTAATGAGATTATTTACATTGGTAGCATTTGATACCCTCTGAAAGGTTAAAAAGAGGGGGTTTGGAAGGAAAGAGAAGGATGGCATCATCAAGTAGGTGAATGTATGGTTTTATTTAGCAGGTTAGCAACCAGTATTTCATATATTTAAAAGAATCAGCACACTGTATATGGACTTATTTCGTAATTACCTATCTGTCTATACTAGCTCATATATAACTTTGCATACTGAAATCATAATTGTAGTTTTAAACAACATACTTACATTCAGCTACAAAATAAAGCCTCATAAAGCCTTTTTCCATCATTTACTTTAGACTTCCTCCAGAACATAATAAAGTTAACACTTCCTACTTGCAGACTTTTCCTATCACATTAAACATTTTTGATGCAACCTTAGTTTACTGGGATCATGTACCATAATGCCAGGCAGTTTAATGGAGTCCAGTGCTAGTAAAATAGAATTGTTAGTATTCCATTTTATAAAATAATACTGAAAGAGCACTACTAAAACACCCTATCTAGTAGTTTCATCTTATATTGGTGAAGTTCATTGATTCGCATCTAAACGTCAGATAATTTCCGGTTAATTTTATATTTTCTGGGCTGTAATTATTGGGTTTTATTTTATATGTGGTATTTATTTATTTATTGTTTTTTAGCAAATGAGTAAAGGGAATGAGGTGAGAATGCACTTCATGAATTAATATAGCGTATCTGGTCACTCTTACTGCACAGCTGTTAGAACAGATTTATGTCAGTCATAATCTTAAATTGTTGAAACTCATGGTTAAAGTCAAAGTAAACTTTATTGTTACTTTGATTCACACAAGTACAAACTGGGTGAAATTACATTTCCTTTGGACTCAATGTGCATACAATACATAGGCTATATTTAACGTGACAATAATACACAAAATTCTATAGACACACAGCAAACACAGCAATAATAAATACTTGCATTATTGCACTGATTTAACAGACTGTCACTCATTACTATGTTATTAGCTTATATTCACTGGAAAAATTGCACTTAACTGATTGATTTAAGGCCTACATTTATATTGCACAGTAAAACAATTCAGTTTAATTACTGCTGACTTTGCTGTCTGGGTGTGGGTAGGACTCTGTTACATATTGTACTATAGAGACTTTTCAGTATTGTTGGATTACTGTCTTAATGCCCAGTGTGAAGTGTACTGTTCCTAGAGTACAGTAACCTGATGGGTAGTGGAAAGAAGCTGTTTCTGAATCTCGTGGTTTTGCAGTTTATACATCAAATGTGCCTTCTTCATGTTAAATGTGAGCACAGCTTGTAAGCAGGATGAGTGCTACCCCTGGTTATTTTCCTTGTCCTGCCGAGACATCTGGACATGTGCAGGTTTTGTAAGGATGGGAGAGAGTTCCTGGTAAACCGCTCAGCTGCTTTCACTACCCTCTGGAGGGACTGGTTCTCAGAAGCAGAGCAGCTTCCATACCATACTGTAAGGCTGTTTGTCAGTATCCTTTCGATGGTGCCCCTGTAGAAGGGTGTGAGAGCCAATGATGGTAGGTTTGCTCTCCTCAACATTTGCAAGTAGTGAAGCCATTGGTGCACCTTCTTAATGATGGCATTTGTGTTGGCTGACCACGTCAAGTCTTCTGCAATGTGCATCCCCAGAAATGTGCTTTTTACTCTCTCAACTGTTTCTTCAATGATTACGAGTGGATAGTGCTCTCTGTTGCTCTTCCTGTAGTTCAAAATTATTTCTTTGGTCTTGTTGACATTTAGTACAATATTATTGCTATAACACCAACTTATGAACTGATTCACCTTCTCTCTGTAGGCTGTCTCATCATTATTCCTGATGAGGCCCACAACTGTCGTATCATCTGAAAATTTGATGATATGGTTTGAGCTGTGCTTGTCAGTACAGTTGTGGGCTAGTATGGTGAAAATCAAGGGGCTTAGAACACATCCCTGTTTGACCACAGTGTTCAGGGTAATGCTCTTCAACGTATTCTTGCCTATGCACACTTTCTGGGGTCTATCTATAAGAAACTCCAGAATCCAGTTGCATAGTGGAGTGCTGATGCCCATTTGAACCAGCTTTCTGATCAGATTTTGCAGAATGAATGTATTGAAAGCTGAATTGAAGTCAATGAAAAGTAGCCTCATATAGCTATTTCTGTTCTCAAGGTTGTTCAATGATAAGTGTAGTGCCAAAGAAATAGCATCTCCTGTAGAGAGATTTGATCTGTTTGCAAACTGGAGTGGATTGAAGTCTGCAGGTAGTTTGGATGTTATTACATCTTTAACCAGTCTATCAAAGCATTTCATCACAGTGGAGGTGAGAGATATGGGACAATAGTCATTTAGGCTGGCAGGTGGTGACTTCTTTGGCAGTGGTATAATGTTTGTGTACTAGAAACGTTTGGGCACAATGGATTGATTCAGTGAGTTGACGATGTATGTGAGTACATTTATTAGTTGGTCCACAGAGCCTCTGAGCACTCTTTCAAGAATGTTATTAGGTCTAGCTGCTTTTCTGGGGTTAAATCTTAATAAGTTCCTTCTGACATCAGCAGAGTTGAGGCTGAGCTCTTCCTCGCACTGGTTGTTGGTAATTTTCTCTGCTGCTGTCTTGTTCCCTTCCTTAAATCTTCTGAAGTAGATGTTGAGCTTGTTTAGGAATTCCATATCATCACACTATGAAAACAGGGACCTATAATCTGGTATAGACTAGATGCCCTGCCACAGGTGCCTGGGGTCCTTTTGTTTGGAGAAGTGGCTCATGATCTTTTGACCATATTTGCGTTTGGCCTCCCTCACCTCTTTGTTTAATTGAGATCTGGTCAATCTGAGAGCTTCTAATTCATGAGACTTGAATGTCTCATTCCTTGCTTTCAGAAGCTTGTACACTTCACTTGTTAGCCAGGTTTCTGGTTGGCTCTTGTGATGATGCTTTTGGTGACTGCCACATTGTCAACACATTTTGAGATGTAACCCATTACTGATTCAGTGTACTCCTGCGGCTTAATGTGTTGGCTTACTGTGGCCACCTCTTTCAAGATGGTCCACTCCGTACTCTCAAAACAGTAATACCAAGACTGCTCCTTCCAGCCATACTCTCTCTTGCTTCACTGATGGTTTCCCCCTGGTCAACAGTGGTCTGTATGATGGTTGCAGCATAATGGCAAGGTGATCTCAATTACCCAGATGGGGGTGAGGTACTGCCTTACATGCTAGGTTAATATTTTTATAGACGTTGTTCAGTGTATTCTTCCCTCTGATTGCAAAGTCTATATACTGGAAGTATTGAGGTAGGATTGTTTTCAGGTTTGCCTGACTGAAGTCACCTGCTGTTATATGTACTCCATCAGGATTCCAATTCTGCAAATCATTTATAGACTGATACAGTTTAGCTAGTGTTTAGTTTGTGTTGGCACCAGGAGGTATGTATAATGCTGTGATGCTGACAGTGTTAAATTCCCTTGGTAGGTAGAAGGGTCTGCATTTCAGTGACATAAACTCTAGGTCCTCAGAGCAGTGTGTTTTAACCACCTCACAGCTGTTGCACCAATTGTTATTGATGTAGATGCAGACACCACCCCCTTTGCTTCCCCACAGAGAGACTATATTCTATCTGCGTGAAATAATGATAGTCCCTCCATATGAACTGCACTGTCAATTATTCTAGAGCTCAGCCAAGTCTCAGTGAAGATAAATACACAAGAGTTTCTCACTTTACTCTAGTTAGTTCTAGCCTTATGTAGTCAATTTTATTTTCCAGAGAGCAAATATTAACCAGTAGAAAGGATGGTAGTGGAGACCTGAGGGGGTTAACTTTTAATCTTGTGATGATTCCAGCCCTTGATCCTTGTTTCCGAGTTCTTTCACAACTCTTTGTTTTCTTTCTCCTTCTGTGAGTAATAAACACTAATTCCACCTTATCTGAGCAGTTTGGATTGTGTTTCAGTATAATATCTAGCTCCAGTAGCTCGTGGGAGTATATTAGGCCTTGCAGGCCCTACAGCCAGCAGTACATCAAACCTATAGAGTTTTGCAGACAAATTTCCTGAAGTCTCTCCTTGCTGTATGTTAGCTTATCATATGTTTTTGTCCCTTATTCAGTTGTTTTACTTGATTTAAATGCAGAATTACACAAATAATGCCCATTTCTCTGACGAAAGCAGCCACTGCCACACAGGGTGCCGCTATTTTTTTTTTTTAACTACCATATATTCAGTAATTTAAAATTTCTAAAACCAGCAAAGAAGAAGAAATAACATTTAGTATAGGGGCAAGCCCTCCTGCTCCCCACAACCCCTGCTAATTATATATACTAATGCTGAGATTATTCTACAATAGAGAAACGGGTGGCACAGTCCCCAATCACTACTGTACCACAATGTCCGCACAACTTGTTTTCTTTCCTGTAGCTGTTTTTTGAGTTGTTACATTCGTGATCATATGGTATTGACCATATAAGTCTAGCAATGTAAAAGTTTGACTAATATAGACCTGTTTGAACACACAGTTATTATATTTTAATTAAAGTTTCTACATGGATGTTTTCTACTTGAAACATGCTCACTAGATACGAACACTACTGTTAAGAAAATACTGAGGATTTCAGTTCACTGGACTCACTTTTACTTTTTTCTTTTAAATTGTAGCACTACTTTTTTTCCTGAACCAGTAAATCAGAATTCCTTCTACAGGTGCTAAGATTTATGAGTCAGTCCTATACATGTTGTAGAACTAAATCAGATACTTGGAACACTTCTGAAATCACAACCTGCTATGTTTAACATAGGTAACTTTGTATTCTGGTTCATGCACTTGCAGTAAGGAATTCTCTGTCTTGCAACATATTTTATAAAGTCTATTTGAGGAATTTTTAAACTGTTTGTGTCACAGTTCATACACATATTTTTTCCACAAACAGCCAATCCTAACTCACAGACAGTTTTATGGGAATACTGTAAAATCTTTAAACTAGCATAATAAGTGTATTACTGTAATTTGTAATACTTTCACATGTTATATATCTATTTAACATATGTTTACATGGATGATGTTGTGATACCAGAGGACCCTTTCATATATGATCCAGTGTGAAACAAATAATGATATTTACAAAACTAAAGTTAAAAAGTAAAAATTCGAAAGGCTACAATTTCATATTCAAAACATTCTACTAAGTAAGAAGAGCTTAACCAGTATATGAATTTCCTATACAGCAACACTATTTGATAGTAGACAAGATCTTTAAACTAGAAACATGTTGTTTAGCAAAGTACACAATTTTATTTATTTATTTATTTATTTATTGTAAAGGAACAATTTCAGTGGTAGGTGGTTTACTTCATATAACTAAACCATTTTAGGCTTCACAAATTCTTTTCTTGGGCTGCATTATGTTCTCAGATGGATTGCTTTTATATTAAATGGTGCCACTTGTATCACAATTATCCTGACAGGATATAATTACATATCTCTCATGCCAGCACTTATACGTAATATGGATTGTAGCAATAAATGTTAAGATACCTGCTCAACATTCCACTGAATTCACAGCTATACGAAGATAAAGCAAACCAAGTTGTATGACAGCTTTGTTGACAGTTTTTTTTCATTAACACTGGCATTTTTATAACCTGTACTGTTTGTCTGACAAGTATACGCAAATGCTTAAAGCAGAGCAGGAAGCAGAAGCCTTATAAGACATTCACTATCACTACTTTACTAATCTGCTAAGCTGTGGAGATCATTGCACATGAGTAGTGGTCATGCATTGCTTTCATGAACCTGGCCTGTTGTTAACAGTAACTGCATGGAATTGATACAGCAGTCAAGAAAATACACATATTTGCTTTAGACAAATATGAACTATGTTCTGTTCCTTCTATCATTGCCTTCGCAAGTGGTTAAATGTACTTTTTCTCAGAACATGTTGATCATAAAGAATTAATTATGCTGTTTATTTGAGTTACCACATTGAAATTACTGCGGGATTAATCTCAGCGATATCTTTTATTGCTGTCATTTTTAACTTTGTTTCAATTTCTTCCAGAAAAAAAAGTATCAATGCATCTGGATATAAGTGAAATGAGTGATAATTTATCTATTAGTGCATCTTTTTGTTTAACTAAAGAACACTGATCTGGAGCTGATTTGTATCATTACAATGAACATACTTAACTACTTACTTTCAACTCATGCCAACAGCGTCCATTTGTTAGAATCACTTTTGTTCTCATTCTAAATGCCCTTTTAGAATGTTTTCACATAGCTAACCCCTCCCCCGCATTATCCCATCTAGGTTCATGATAGGCGTAGCCTACTTTATACTTAACAGTGAATCAGGCATATATTTTTACTATGCATTTGATATACATTCAGTTAAATGCTTTGAAGTAGTGTAGAATTAACTGATGTCAGACAGGAGTGCCTAAGTTGCACTCACAGATGGGCACACATGCATGCTGGGCACACATGCATGCTGTTAATTGGTGCCTTGATTTCCTTGCTCTGCCTTTAATGTGCAGTCGTGCAGTCGCTATAGTGCCTAAATGAATGTAGATCATCATAGAAGTAAGTGTATTACTGGCATTGTTTTCTACAACCTGTCTTTTCTTATTTTCAGTTAAAGTGACTATTTAGAAATATTTGGACGTCTTTTATGTGAATTTGTCTGAGGATCTTTACGTCACATGAATTAGGTAAAAACTACAAAAAACAGAGACATCTTAAGCAATACAATGCTGTAACAATTTGCAGTGTAATGCATTGCAAAGAATGAGTTTTTCATCTAGGAAACAGAGGTAGAAGTTGCTGTTTGTCTTTCGGTTTTCCTGGTTAGGGGTTGCCACAGCGATACTCCGGTCCACTAATGATTGGCAGTAGTTTTTTACGGTGCCAAGTTGCCAGCTCGATGCCCAACCTTCAACGAAGGCACGCCCATAGGAAACAGAGGTAGAAGTAAGGTACATTATTTGAAGAGGATACTAATGCAAATATATGGTGGTTTAAAGCTGTAAATCTGCAGATCTGTAGGCATTGTAAAGATATATAATTTCTTTAATAGATCTAGAAGTAATCTTTGTAAAGGTGCATATAGTTATGCAATTTTTCAAATCTTAGGCAGAGTGAATCACTCATGTTAGAGTAAGTCATGTGGTACAGTCTTTGTAGACTCTTGGAATTTTGCAGGAAGGAATAAAGATAGCAGAATATGGCAACCATAACCAGCTAGTAACTAAGCCAGAATCATGAAAAAGTTGTCAAAGGACTAAGGGCTGTTAGAACTGTACTAAAAAACAAACAAGGAAAGCTGATTATATAGCAAATACACAGACAAAAGTAAGAATTTCCTCTCGCAAAAAACAATAACTGCATCATAAATAACTTAAGAAAACAATTCAGAATAGCTCCTCAAACACAAGCATAGTATTTATGCATTACACTTAGTAAAAAAGTTAATTGAATGCCAAAAGTTAAAAGTAAAGAATGAAGAAAGAAATGAATAAAAGAACATTAGAATTATAGTTTCAGGGATTAGTACACCTGTCTGATGTAAATAACTACATTACAAAAATAGAAAATGTCATTTTTTACAACTATTTGTAGTGGTAAAGCCACCGAATAATCTTAGTGCTCAGAAAAGTTAGATCAGTTTTTCCCCTCCTTCAGATGTGTAAATGAGTCCCATGCATTTTTAACAGAATTTTGAAATCACAAATTTACTGCCAGCATAACCAAGCAGCTGCGTCCATTGAAAACATTACATGAGCCAGTTTCCATACTTTCATGCTGACACAAACAGAAAGAGAGATGAAATAAGAAAATTTACAATCATCGTTTAGAATAAAACTAGGGAAATTTTGTGAAATTGTGGCCAGAGCTGTTTAGAGATCAGGTGCTTCTAAACCAAAGTATACTTGAAACTTCTGCAGACGTGTCCACTTAACATTAGCATGGTTAAAAAGGTGGATTAGAAGGTGTGATGTACCCACACTGAGCTAGTAATCAAGGAGGCTGAATCCTCACCACTGACACTGGAGAGGGACATGTACTTGGAATACAAATGGATACACTCAGTAATTCCAGATGCAGATCTCTCTGCATCAAGCACAATTTCCCTTAATAGCACACAAGGTACATACTCATCCTGGGGTCTGGATGTCTCTATCTGTCTCTTCCCAGGTCCAGAATAAGGCTCCCCACTGGCACTATGACACCAGTGCTTCGTGTCCCTGCCCACACTCTTTGAAATTTAATTTTGTCACACACACACACACACACACACACACACACACACACACACACACACACACACACACACACACACACAAAAAATGGCTGGCACAGATTAACCGCTCTACCAACTTTGCCCAGACTGTAAGGTAGAGTCACTGCCACCAGTTATTTACTATAAGGCTCTTAAAAGGGTATCCAATTATGCTGAGTGAAGTTAATATTAATACAAATGGTAATATCCAAAGTTCAAATCACAGGAAATATTGAAAATAACATTGATGGACAGACTCATACAAATAAAGAAAAACAATTTCTAAACTAAGCTTCACTATATTCCTGACTGAATCTAGGAGAATTACTATTCCCTAATAATTTACTTGATAGAGCAGGGCACAATAAAATACGTGAGCAGTTTTTCTAGTCAGGTTCCACAAAACAGAATACTCAGAGATTACTCCCTGTAAAATATAATATCCAAGATGGGTTTCAGAATGACCTCATCTAGTCACCTGACACAAGGTTCTGACAGTATCCCCCTTTGAAGCTGAGACAGGAAATCAGTATAGGCGGCTGAAATACACATCTAAATGTTGATGGCAGTGTCTGGGGCTTGGGGCTTCCCCTCTTTTTACCGAGCTAATGAACAAAGGCTTCTTCCAGACCCATGGTCACCAGTCCTATTCAGCACTGTGGAGTGCTGTTTTAAGGGTTTTACAGCTGATTTACATTTCCCCTTATTTTTCTTAAAGTAAGCTAGCTGCTTAACCTCTTCTGTCCCAATATCCTCTACAAAAACACATACATTTAATTTGGTTACAATAATACATGAACATTTGTTTTCATTCCAGCAGGGTACACTGTTAATTCTTTTTAACACAAGCAAACTTCACAAATACATTTTCAGCACAAGCATCTGTACAGATCAGTTTGTTACACAAATGACATATAATTATTTACACATTCCAGCTAGCTCTGCTGGCACAAATCATACATCCACTGCCCTACTTCTCCTGGCATGGTTGGCAGTAACTCCTATTGCCTCAGAAGGCTTAAGATTTTTAGTAACTTTTAGAAATTAATCTTGTAGTGATTTGAAGTGCAGAGGAACCTTAATAATTGCTCATTTGCTTTCAGTGCAATAATGCTTGTACTAAACCCTTTAAAATATTTGGAAGGAAAATTGCTTTACATCTCTAAGCAGATATTTTAAAAGCTAAGTGCAGAATTCATGAACTACAAAGTAAAATACTTCTTTACATGTTGTACTTCATGAATACTACATATTTAAGTGAATTTCTTTGCTCAGCTAGTATACAAATAGAAAATAAAGAAATCAAACTGATAACAGAATAATAATTTTCTTCAGCAGCTTATAGACTGCATTTCCTTACTTGAGAAATATTTTATAAATGTTTCTTTGTAACTTCACTAGTTATAAATGCTTCTGGGAAACATTACATACATAATCATCGCTAAGGTAGCATTTCATGAAAGTTAATTTTATGTATAACTTCAACATTTATGTAAATCAGTTAGAAAACAAACCTTTTTTGATGAAGCAGTACAATGACACTGTTATAGCTTGTTGGGTAATACGAGAATGTTCATATTGCTTGAGAAAGCACATAGCAATGCATGAAATATTGTGTTTTATCAGTCTATAATAAAGTCAGCTGTAGTTTTCAATTTTTTTATTTTTTATTTTGATTGCTGTATTGGATACTGTCTATATTTGACATGTACTAGTTTATTGGTTATGAGTACAGTAAGGAACTTTGTAGAGTATATAGTAGAGATCACACTTCTGCCTCATTCCTTGCAACACCCTTATATGTGTGTGTGTGTGTGTGTGTGTGTCAATATCTGCATAAATATCCCCCCTCATGTCTTACTACTAAAGTGTTAGAGATTATATTCAAGAACGCACACAGATTTGAGGTAGTACTAGTTCAGCAAATCTAAGCAAAGTACCTTGTATAATATGTATAATGTGTAAACCCAAGGGGCTTTCTCAAAATCTATTGTTCAAAAAAACTGCTTAAGTTGTTTCAAACAATCTCTACTGTTTCCTGCTTTGATGTGTGTATTTCACCATATTTTTATAAAGAAAATGTTATTCCTATCAGTGTTACTGCTGTAATACTGTCTTGAATTAGCCTTCGGCAAGACATTTCCAGCTGGCATTTTAATTGTTTTGTGGTGGCATTGCACTTGTGGGTCTCAGCTACTGTGCCTTTAAATTAGGAGGACTGGGTTTATTCATCTTGTGGCAGGAGGTGTCTGCCTGTGTTGGGAAATACACAGTAGGACTTGTACTGTAATCAATTTATTAGAAAGAGGGCTGATTAGTTGTTTTCTGCTTTTTCTCTATTGCCATCAATTTTGTGCATTTGCATGGGTTAGCAGTGCCTTGTATAGTAACAAACACCTAGAAAGCAAATTTTCCATGAAGAACAGTCCATAAAACCGTACCTTGTAAAACAGCAATATGGAGCAAATACCTTTCACACCAACAAGATTACTGCCACTGGTTGGGTGGTGAGTGTCAGTACTACCAATTTAGTAACATTCAGTATTGTGTACACATTACAATTAGTATAATTTAATGCTATTTAGCATAATCTACTCAAGTAAAGCAACCTTATTACACATGACCAGGAATCCACCAAGCAGTTTTCTAAACAGTAGGATTTTATCTGAATAAAATACTACTGTTTAGAAAACTGCTTGGTGGATTCCTGGTCGTGTGTGAGCTGTTGTTGCTGCATCTGATATTTGGTTCTACTGTGGTTTCTAAAAGCACCCTTATTAGTCTGCACTAACAAAGTACCCTTAATAGCAATGGATGAGGACCCCTTCTAGCTCACCAATCAAATATTGGACAGTGTGGATATGCAATTTCCTAGCTTCTCTGTAGCCAGCTTGGTGGATATGGGCATCTTGAGACAATGTAAAAATTGTGTCATGTTTACTGACAACCACTTAATCCTTAAAGAAGCAGACACAGTATGTGAGAAAAGTACTTATGTAATGACACTGGCAGCTAAACTATTGCATGCAAACACATATCAAGTTGTGAAAGCTACACACATAACACTCACCTTAAATAGCACACACAACACAGACAAACTAATGTATGCTGAGGCATTTAAAGCAATTCTTTTAAACAACAATGATCACATACATCATCTATTATCAAAGTTATGCATTAGCAAGCCCAAAGGCACTCAGAAAAAAAAAAACACCACCTAACACCACACATACTGTCAATCTTAGCGGAGCCCCAAACCTAAACCCACAGGGCAAGCAAACACACTTCCCAGGACACTTGTTATAGGGGACTCCATTGTAAGATATACTGATCCCCCACTAACCAGGCTGAACAAGGAGAAGATCATTGTTAGTTTTGTATATGGGACCAGGATCCCCCAAATCATGCATGAACTCAAGTCATTAAGGCACAGGTAGCAGTATGATACCATTATAGTCCATGTAGATGTAAATGAGCTGAGATGTACCTCCCTGGACAATATGACATTATGGAGTATTCAGACTGTGTGTCTCGGGCTGCTATGGGCCTAGCATTGAGCAGCATATTACCATCACTGAGACTGGTGCCACAACATGAGCAAAAGATGATTGATTTTAACAATTGACTTTCTTTCTGATACTATTCAAAGGGGATCTAATATTTGTCAGCTTGGGAGCACATGGTTAATAGACCATGCTGCTTTGCCAAGGATAATCTGCATCTTTCCTCTCTAGGCTTTCAAATACTGGCTAAAACTTTATCCATCCCCACTGTGCCTTTTTTAGTCAATGCCAAATTGACAAACTTACCTACATAGCAAAATTAACTCAATTGAACTTCACAGTGTTACTGCTGAATGCCAGGGGCCTAAAAAAATCTATGCACACTCCAAGTCCCGTTCACACTCGAGAATGTAGATATCTGTGCAGTTACTGAGACATGGTTTAAAGTAGCATAGTGTACCCAGACAGTACAAAGTTTCAGTGCCTTCCACATGTTTAGACCAGTAGCTACACAGACAAGGGCTAAACATGGAGATGTATTGATATACATCAGTAACAACCATACCTCTAATTTGGTCAAACAGGATGATGTGTTGAAGTTCCTCAATCTGCAGATCACCATAGAGAAAATCATGTACTATATCCTAGCTAGCCATAGGTCACCCTTAATGTCTCAAGAAATGCACAGTGCATACATGGACCTACTGAAGACACTTACCATCCAACCTAACACCCTACTCATGGGTGACTTTAATTGCCCCTCTATAGACTGTGAATCCTACACAGTCTCATATGTACAAAGACAAAGATTCCTGGACTTTGGAAATACAAACACCCTTGACCAATGAGTGAGTGTGCCCACTGGAGGCTCCAGCATACTGGATCTCATGTCCACAAATGTAGGAGAGCATTGCACCCCCAATTGTTGTTCTCCCTGGTGAGCTCCAACCATAAAGCTGCCTCCTTCAAAACCAAAATAAACTCTGTAATCCTATTAAAACCAGTAACAGTTAGGAACTATTCCAAGGTAAATGACCTTTTATTAAGTGATGGCTTGTCAATGAACCTCTGAACTCCAAGAACACAGCAGCCTATGCTGAATTGCTCTCAGAATTTCTGTACAACCATCTCAATGCTGTACCTGCCATAATAAAGCCCAGGACTAGTCCCAAAAACAAGCTGCCTTGGTGGGATCCTGAATTAATAAGGATATACAATAAAAGGAAAAAGAATTATTGCAAAAAATCAGGAAGGATAATTCCCATAAAGCTAAAAACTCACTCATCAAACTAAATAGACAACCAAGAGAGCCAAGTTGGCCAAGCAAAGTCAACTTTGAGGTGAGAGATAACCGTAAGGCTGTTTTCAGCTATTTCAGAAATATCAAGGGCAGTACACAACAGCGTGTTGAACTGGTGGTTAATGGTGCCACATTCACTGAACTTGGTGATATAGCAAACCTGTTAGCAGGCAGATTCAGTTTCAACTTCACCCCCTCTCATCCTTAACCATTCCCCCAAAAATACTCTCAAATGTAAGTCCTCCAACTATAACTAGGGAACATGTACTAGCTGTGTTTGCTAAGGCCAAGAACACGGCCTCAATAGGTCTCAATGACATCCCAGGATGTCTCCTGAACAGTGAAAAATATGACTTATCTGTACCACTTGAGTCATTATTTAACTGAGTCATTATTTAACTATAATCTTAAAATAGACTTTGTGCCACATGAATGGAGCACTGCAATAGTCATCCCCCTTCATAAGGCCGGACCTTCAACAAATCCTGGAAACTACAGATTCATTAGTCTGATGAGTCTTATTTGCAAAGCCATGGAAAGAATTATCATGGAAATTTTCATCAAGGACATAGGAGACCTCCAGACACTAGATCCATCCCAGTTTGGCTTTGTCAAAGGAAGGCCATGCTTCCTGAATCTGGTGGTAGACCTCTCAAGTGTTCCTATTTTGTAGGGACATCTACTGATGTTTTTCAAAATTTTCTTGCATTCTTTCTAAAACCGGAAATCATACTGAAAATGTTTAAGATGATAATGCCAACATATAAAATGTGCCCCTAATTTGGGGCCTTTTACTTTGTTCCAAATTCTGTCTGGTGGACTTCTTTGAAAACATCACTAAGGCAATGGATGAGGACAAAATGGTGCATACTGCCTACCTAGATCTGGCTAAAACATTTGATACAATAACTCCACTCAGGCAATGTCCACAAACTAATACAATTAGGTATAACCCCCTTGGTAACATCCTGGATAGCTAACTGGCTCATTGATAGGACCCAGGAAGTTAGAATTAGTAAGATAGTAGTCAGCAGTGGAGTCCTCCATTCCTCTTCATCATCTACTTCCTGGATGTTAAAGCCAGTGTCAAAGGGCCTCTGGTTAACCAAGTTTGCAGATGATTGTATCCCCCAAGATGATAATACCCTTCTGGAAGATCTAACACAGGTAAACACTTGGTACCAGAGATATGGCTTAAAACTCAGTACCATAGTACCTGTTGGGAAGTCTACCACCATGGATAACTATGTCATCAGTAAAACACCTGTCGAAGTCGATTCACTGCTCAGGTAGTAAACTAGCCTTCAATCAACACGTCTAAGGTAGTAAGAAATTTCTTCTGTGTTGCTCAATTTATAAACAAGGGAATGTTTTTTAGGTCCAGAGAGGTCATCATACCATTGTACTCAACCCCCTTTGGTATGTACCTGACCATACATATGCAACAACTGGATGGTTCACAAGGTTCCTTATAAAAAGAACACAGAAAGTAAACATCATGTCCTATGCTAATCACCTCAAAGCCCTCTCTCTCTACTCTATCATATAGACTTCTGAAAGGTGATTTTTACCAGGCATACAAGGCATTACCAGACCTAGCTTTGATGAGCCTTTTGCACATCCACAAAGCAAACCACATCAGAACTACTAGATTAAAATACCTACATTTTCTTTGTGACATAAATAGGACATGCTGGAGAGAAATATATATGTTCATAGATTCATCAGTGTGTACTAAGCTAATGGCCCTGGAGCCTTAAAAAGCCTAGCCCATAGAAGTGCCTTGACATCGTGCCGCCCGACGTTAGTTCCCAGTGCTTCTATCAAGTAGAGCAAATGGAGTGATCCCGGGGGTGAACTTTCTATTTCCCATCCACTCATCAAGATTTCTCTAGAAGAGGGCCATTGTGGTGCTCTGCTTGACATGTATGGGAAGTTTATTCCAAAGCTTGAGCAGTCTCTGGGTTATGAACCTGCCCCTCCAGCATGTTCTATTGATTGTGGTAATGAGGTTGAGGTTTCTGGAGCACGTGGTGTGGAGGGATTGGGATTTCTTTAGATGTAGCATTTCTAAAAGAGCTGGGTCAGACATGGCTTTGTAAGTCAAGCAGAGATCGCCTCTTAGTAGATGATATAAGACAAAGAATAGCTGGAGTTTTTTGAATCTGTCCATTTAGGACATGTGTTTAAGGCCTAGGATCCTCTTTGTGAGGTACTTTTGTGGCCTTTCCAGCTGTTGCATGTGTCTAGTGAGGTACATGCCAAATGCGGAATTATACTCGATAATTGGCCTAATGAGGGAAGAGTAGAGAGAGATTATGACCTCTTTCTTCCTGGATACAAAACACATGATAATGAGATGTGCCGCAAAGAAGGACTTGTTGTCAACCTGTGTCCCCAGATCTCTTATAATGCCTTCAGTGTTCAGTGGGCTCCCATCAATATGGTAATTAGTGGTAACTGAGCTTTTCTGAAAGGGAATGACGACACATTTTTTGGCATTAAGCTTAATGCCATGATTTTGACACCAGTCACTGGTCTCAGTGAGACCTTTCTGTAGGATGTCTCCATCACTTGGGGAGTTAATAATGGCAACCAGCTTGCAGTCGTCTGTTGACTTGGTCAGCCAGAGTCCCTCCATGTTGGTCTGGACTTCTGAGAAGTAGATGCCAAACAGGAGAGGACCCAGGACCAATCCCTGTGGGACTCCACTTGTGACTGGTCAGCAGTCTGACTTGGAGTCCACTACTTTCACAATGTGTGTTCTATCTGTGAGTCAATTTTCAACCCACCTATTGTTATAGGGGTTGATGCCTAGTTTGGTGAGTTTATCAATAATTCCTGAGTGGAGAATGGTATCAAAGGCCTTGGCCAGATCGAGGTAGGTTGTATGAACTGCCTTGCCCTCATCCATAGCTCTGGTAACTGACTTAAAGAAGTCAACCAGTTTGAGCAGGCATGATCTACCTTTCCCAAAACCAAACTGCAAAGGGATCTAGTGTTTGGAGATATCCTATATCCTTGTTAATTAAGTCCATGATGCTGCACTCCATAGCCTTACATATCAGACTCATCAGGCTAATGGGGCAATAATTCCAGGGTCTGTAGTTGCTCTTTATGGAGAGGGATGACTGTAGCAGTATGCCATTCAATAGGGACAAAGCCTGAGGTAAGGTTGTGATTGAACAGAGCACACAGATGTGGTGCCAGTTCACTTTGTAGTTCATGTAGAACATATCCAGGGATATTTTCAGGTCCCATGGAAGCTGTATTCGTGGCCTTGGACAATGCAGCTTTAACCTGTGCTGTAGTAATGCTAGGTGCTTGGCATTCCTCTGGTATTATGATTGGTCATTTGGGGGGAGAGAGGGGTAAAGTTAGCACTAAATCTATCGGCCAGAATGTTGGCAATATCTGTTGGTTCAGTATAGGTGGTACCATTGTGCAGTAACTCAGAACAAGCCTGGGTATTGCCATGGAGATTCTTGATATAACTATAGAAGGCTTTGTGGTTGTTTTTAGTTTGAGTTTAATTTCTCAGAGAATTCCCATTCTCTGGAACAGGCTCAACATCCATGTGAAGCAGAGTTCCTTGCTATGCCTATTTAAGTGAAACTTGGACAAACGGATAGGAAATTAAAAATTCACCCTTGGTCTGGTGTCTATGTGTTTGATGGACAAAGAAAGTCAGTAAATCACTCCCTATATAAATCAAATTTGTGGGTCACATTTGGGTTGCATGGCTAGGGTTATAAGGGCGCTAGTGGTGGTTATCGAAGTATGAACCTGTGAGCCTATGGAATTCATCAGTTTTTTCAATTATATTTTTAGAAGAAGGGTATAAACACTACGTCACAGTTTTAGGTTCATAGGTAGGTACTAGGCTATCGGCCCAAGGGCCAAAGCAAGCCTAGCCAACAGTGTATTGGCTTTCGCCACCCATGTAGTGTTAAATTCCTGCCACTCTGTCAAGCAGAGCCCCAGACATAATCCCAGGGGTGAATTTCCTATCACCTATTCACTTATCAAGGTTTTTCTTGAAGAGTGCTAATAATGAGCTCCGCTTGATGTAGATGGGAATTTTGTTCCAGAGCATTGGAAATCTCTGGGACAATAATCTATCCCTCCAGCATGTCCTATTTATTGTTGTGGTGAGGTTTAGGTCCCTAAAGTGTGTAGCTCAGGGAGATTGGGATTTCTTTAAGTGGAGCATGTCCATTAATTCCAGGTTAGACATGGCTTTGTATGTTAGACAGAGCAGTATGCCACTGAGTAGAGATGGAGTTTCTTGAGTCGACCAGCATAGGGCAACTGTTTGAGGCCAGCAATCTTCTTGATGAGGTACTTTTGGGGCCTCTCCAGTTGTTGTAGGTGTCTTGTGAAGTACATCCCAAATGGGGCATTGTATTCAATGAGGGGTAGGGGGATGATGACTTCCTTATTTCTAGATGCGAACCCTTTTGTGATTAGGTGGGCCATGTACAAAGATTTTCTGACCATTGTGGCAATGTGGTTATCGAAGGAGAGGTTACTATCCACTTGGGTCCCAAGGTCCCTTATCACACTTTCTGTGTTACGTGAACTTCCCCCTATTTGGTAATTCATGGGTACCATGTTTTTACCAAAGGGGATAACAATAAACTTTTTGGCATTTAGCTTGAGGCCATGATTTTGACACCAGGTGTCTGTCTCGGTGAGGCCCTTTTGCAGGATGTCTACATCAGCAGGGGAATCGATAATGGCACCCAGTTTGCAGTCATCTGTGAAACTGATTAGCCATAGACCCTCGGTGTTTGCTTGCACATCGGAGAAGTATATACCAAACAGGAGACGTCCCAGGACTGAACCCTGGGGCAATCCACTTGCCACTGGTTTGGAGTTGGATCTGGAGTCTGCAACTCTCACCATGTGGGTTCTGTCCGTGAGCCAGTTGGCCACCCATCTCATGACATAAGGGTTTATGTTTAGGTTGATGAGTTTATCTATGACTCCTGAATGTGGGATAGTGTTAAAGGCTTTAACGAGGTCCAGGTAGGCTGTGTGGACCCCCTTGCCCTCGTCTATGGCCTTGGTAACTGTTTCAAAGAAGTCTACCAGGTTTAGGAGACATGATCTTTCTTTCACAAATCTGAATTGGGTAGCATCCCTAGTTTGGAGGTTAGCAATGTCTTTGTTTATGAGTTCCATGACAATATGCTCCATGGCCTTGCAGACTAGGCTTGTCAGGCTAATAGGTCGATAGTTCCTGGGGTCTGTGGTGGTTCCTCCTTTGTGGAGTTGGATAACCATTGCTGTGTGCCATTCCATGGGCACATAGCCTGTCGTGAGGCTGTGATTGAACATGGTGTTTAGGTAGGGGCTAATTCATTTTGGAGTTCATGTGAGATGTAGCCTGGGATGTTGTCTGGTCCCATGGATGGTGTGTTTTTGGCTTTAGAGAGTGCCATTTTTACCTGTATTTTTGTGATTGACAGGGCTTTACAACCATCTGGTATAGTTATAGGCACTTTGGGGGGTGAGGTGGGTGTAAAGTTTACACTGAACCTATCTGCCAAGATGTTGGCAATATCAGTTGGCTCTGTATATTTGTGCCATTCTGTTATAGCACTGTGCAGATTGGGGTGTTGCCATGGAGATTCTTGACATAGCAAAATAATGCCTTGTGGTTGTCTTTGGTATCCGTGGCAATTTTTCTTTCAAAATTAGCTTTGGAGGATTTAATGAGAGATCTTAGTTTCTTACTGAGGCCCGTCAGTGAGTTCCTCCATACCTGGGCTTTTACTCTCTTTTACAACAATTTCTTCCTTCTGTTGTAGAGTTTAATGGCAGGGGACCACCAGATTGGCTTCCATTTTTTGGAGGATAGCATCTTGGTTTTGTTGGGGATAGCACGATCCATGCACTCATGCAGGTGCTTGTAGAGTGTATTTGTGTAGGATTCAGCAGTCGTGACTGCATTGACTGTATTATCCATCTGCAGGGGCATCGCAAAGTTAGCCACCTCAGTTTTGAGTAGCGTGAGGTTCACTTTGGAGAAATTTTTTTTACAATGGTTTCCTTGTGTGGGGGTGGGGTCAGGATGTGGATATCTAGGGTGATTAGTTTATGGTCTGATCTAACAAGTGAAGTTGATCTCGGGCAATGAGCACTGGTCACCCCTGTTGGTAATGATCAGGTCCAGAATATTCTTTCCCCTGGTGGGGGTGTTGACAAGTTGATCCAGGGCATTAGAGTTTATAAATTCCAGGAATCATTGAGCAAGGGGATTAGTACAAGAGTAGTTTTCCCAGTTTATATTAGGGTAGTTGAAATCACCCATTATTATTGTATTTGGTTGGGCCCTCATTTTTTCCAATGTCTCCAGGAATGAGGAGTGAAGGTCCTGGGTCATGGTGGGGGATCTATAACAAGTTACAATTTGGAATGCATTTTTGCACAGGGTTAGTTGCACTTGGATGATTTCAGAGGCATCTTGTTTTGTAGCTAGCCTGGAGGTGTGGATGTCCTTGATAAAAATGGAAACACCTCCTCCCTTTGTGTTTTGTGGCTGAAATGTGTGGTATGAATTATAGCCTGGTAGTGCTGGGGTGCTCTTGGGAGCCTTGAACCAGGTCTCAGTCACTGCACATATATCAATGTTCTCCATTTTGAGGAATGCCTTGAGTGAGTGCATTTTGAGGTTACGCTCCTAGCATTGAGCAGCACTGCCCTCAGTTTTCTTGTCACCTGTAGTTCTTACGGTGGTGGGTTTGTTTTTTGAGCTTTTCCTAAAAAGGCACTATGGGGGTGGCAAGAGCTTGGCCAATATCCTGTATCCCAGGGGTGACAGGTGCAGGCCATCTCTGGCAAAGCATCATGGCCTGTCAAGCATGTCATCCCAGGCAGACAGATACTGGATCCCCTTTGAATGACACCAGAAGCTTAGACAATTGTTGACATTGATCATATTATCCTTGTACTGTGGTATAATTCTTGGTGAAGGCAGGATGCTACTCAGGGCTAGGGTCATACCTGCCTGTTCTACAAGATCGGAGAGCTCTTCCACGTCTCTTTTCATGTAGTCCAGGGATGTACATCTCAGGTCATTTACACCAACATGGACAATGACAGAGTCATATTTGTACTTGCCTTGTAGTGGCCTAAGTGCATGCACTATGTGGCGGATTCTAGCACCCAACAAGCAGCTGACAGTAACCTTCTCTTTGTCTAGCCTGGTGAGTGGGACATCGGTGTGCCTGACTATAGAGTCACCTATCACTAGTGTGTTGCGTATGTTGTTTTGCCTTATGGGCTGTGGTTGTGTGGCACACCGAGTTTGTGGGCTATGTATTGTTTGGGGTGTGTTGGTGGGAGGAGGTTACTTGTGTGTCTGCTTTGGAGGTCTCTGTTGCCTAGACAGATTTAGATTTTTAATTAGAGCCTCTGTACATGTCTTGGTGTTACTATGTGTAGGTTTTGGAGGTGTTAGTTTAGTTGGTCTATGTGTAGTGAGTGGGGTGCTGCGAGTTATTACTTTCTCCTCTTGACTGTCTGTTCTAGTCCTGGTTGGAGAGAGCTTTGCCTCTAGATTGGCTGTATAAGTGCATCTCTCACAAGTGTTAGTGTTTGGTGGTAGGAGGAGAGGGTTGTCTGTGTACATGAGGCAGTTGTAACATTGCCTCAAGATGCCCAGGTTCATCAGGTAGGTTGGAGAGTACACCAGGAGCTGTCTCTTGGACATGTCTGAATAAGTAGTAAAGATTGTTTGCGTTTATTGAGTGGGGAAGTAGTTGTCAAGTAGGGAAGTATATAGACTATTCCCTTCTGGCAGATGCAGGGTTGAGTGCTGGGGGCTATTTAGTGCTGCAGCAGATTTAGAACAAGTGCCGGGCTAAAAGGTGCGTGCTTTAGGTTGAAAGACTGACAAGTTATAAGGGAAAAACTGAAGAGCAGACTTTGTGGAGTCGGGGATAGATAACCCTAGCTAACCGGTGCTGCATGTTGCCCAAAACCTCGTAAATGCAGGCTTTTATAGCCAAAAGATAAAAGGGATAGAAATTAGCCCAAAATGACCAATAAACTACAAATTCTGAGCTGAAAACCACTCCTCCAGGGACAGATAGGCTGCTCAAAGCTCCCCTCTCTCACTGGTGAACAGAGAAACTTCCTTCTATCCAAGTAAGGTATGGGCAACACAGAGACTACAATACAGCCCTGGATTCAGCATACTCTGAAAACTGGACTCTACTTACTATCTTCTGAAAGGCGGAAAGTAAGTGTAGGATAACTTATTTTTTTGTTTTTTTTTTTGTTATTTTAAGAAGTTAAGGCAGTTAAAGAATAGAGATGGTTATTCATGACTGAATTTGATTTTATTCTTAGGTTAGAGATGATTATTCATGACTGAATTTGAGATGTATTTTATAGAAAGTATAAGCATTATAGGGGATTTAGAGGGTTTTGTTTCAAATTGCTTTGATTCATGTTGACAGTTAATATGCATTCATATTTATTTTGATGTTTTACAGTTTACTTATTTGTGCCTTCGTCAGATAAATTCCACGAAAGGCTTTTACTACTGTGAATTATTTTTAAATTGTTCAATGTATTTAGCAGACCACTGAAGTCTTGGGACAGTATGCTTAGATTCATGTATTATTATATTCACCATCAGTAATATTTTGTTGCAACAGATTCTTTTAGAGAAGCTATCACATAACAAATATTGAAACACTGGCAACTATCTTCAGAAGTTTTGGAAGGGTGGGATGAAAGGGACAGCGGCACCAGTGCAGCTGTAAAGTGTTACAGATGCAATGTGCGATGATGATGACTGTGCTGATAACATACTGGTATTGCAATTGTAGTCAGAACTTAAACACTCCAGTGCTCAATGTGTAGCTCTTTACAGTTTAAAAGAGTAGAAAAGGCATTTTTCCATTGAAACTGCAGCACTGTAGCACTCTGTGTGTAACATAAACTGTAGCAAGCAGTTTGCTATATTTTAAATGGTAAACTGAAGTGATGTTCACTCCATGTATGGGATAAACTGTAGCAGCTGTTTGGTGCAAATGTAGCAATCTGTTAGCAGCAGTTTAAAAGTAGAAAAGACTTTTTTGGGGGGAGGGTCTCGTAAGATCATTATGAGAAGGGGTACAAGACAAGAGGATAGATCCTGGTGCAAAATTAGCTAGCAACATCTTTAAATGTATTATCAGATGTGATACAGTGCCACAAGTTATACCCTGCATTTCATGATAAGCATTTTGTAGATTTAAACCAGGATTTAGTACTAATAGAGATGCCAATATCATCTTTTGAATCTAACCAGTTGACTGTGAGTCATCTGACATTCTATAAAGTTGCTGTTGCCTATTTAAATACTTATTTCTATACTTGCATCTGTTTTGAAATGTGCAGAGATCTGATAATAGACAACCTGAGCGATGGACATTTCATGTTCATTATTTGCACTGCCTTAGTACAGTCTAGATTCCCATCACTTGCAAAACACTCCAGCTCACTGTATGTTTCAGTCAAGCATGACAAGCAATGAATTCCCTGTTTGATACCACCTCCTCAACAATGGTAGAATGCCAGCATGTTTGCCTTTGTATTCTGGTTGGGCTGATTGGAGGATTTCAGCTAAACATAAATGATTTTTCCATGCTTGTTAGAATATTTGCTAATCTTCCTACATTCTGATATATTTTGAGTCAAAATATCATGTTACATTTTCCTCTTTACTTGAACATCTTCCTTGTCACCATTTTTGTTAATGGATTTTTTTCTCTACTTGATTTTTCCAATATTTTGCACACTGCCCACAACACTCTGAGGGGTGTGTATATATTTTTGAATAATGACATTTTTAATTATTAGGATGCTTTCAGTGTTTCCAAGTAGGATTGCCCTCATTATGAATTTTGGAGTATGAAGTGGTTCGTTTTATTCCCACTTACTGACTCTGGCTTCTGCCTCTTTTTAATTTCTCCAAATTTTTATGGCCTCTAATACCATGACAACAATGGACCCCATTCCTAAGACAAAGTATGATTAAAGTTCATGAAATTAGGATTGTTTCAGTTTTTGATGTTAGCCAGAAGTGCTCTTTGCAGCACCAGCAATGTGCCCAATAATGATTTCATCTGCAATTCATACGGCGTTACATGTTCTTTTTCATAAGATTGCTACTACTACTATTGAAACTGTCTGGCTATCCTCCTTTTACATTGCTCTTGTTTTTGCCTGCAAATCCTGGCATTTTATGACTTTGTGTCTCTCTCTACATATGACACTGTAGTCACTGGGTGCAACAATTTCAATGATCAAAGCTACTTTTGTCTTCTTTTCATGGACTGCTATATCCGCTTTTCTCACATCAATTTTTTGACCTGTTCATAAAGGGGGATCCAATGTGATGCAAACGTCATCATTTTATGTAACACTTTGTGGCTCATGTTTCCAGTGCTTTTCAGCTACTTCAATATTATGTTTGCACAATCCCCAAAGCAACAGTCTTGCCACATTACTATGCTTTCAGTATACAGTCCTTCTGCCATTAGTATATCACAACCAGCAACAACATGTGATTGTTTCCAATTCTGTTTTACAAAAACTACATTTGTCTGTTTCTTCCACATGTTAAATGGTCTTTGTAAACCAATGTGTACATAGTCCACTATCTTGGGCCACCAATATTAACCATTCACCTTTTGGTATAAATTCACCTCTCCTTAACCTTTCCTGCATTAGGACCTGATCAACATGGCATTGTTCCAAGAGTTTGCTATACTTGCAACTATATTTATTAATTTTCCACATTTCTTGCCTGTTCATCTGATCCTTCACCTTATATTCTTTCTTTTGTTTTTTGGTACATTCAGTTGCTGCGTGATTTTTATCTACTTTTCGTTTGTTTTCCATTCCTGCTGGATGCCAATATGTTTCTGCTAGACTAAGCAAGGAAGTCATCTTAGACTTATTCTCCTCATGTTTTAAAACTCATGTTTTAAAACATTCACTATTTGGATCTTGTGAGGTAAGCAGATATGTATGCAGTCCTATGCTTGTAGATCTATGCATACAATCAGTTTCGAGGAGGCCCATACCTCCTTCAGAATGGGGAATATATAGTCTTGGTATACACTGAATTTTATAAATCATTTGATGATCATGAAGCATCCTTCTTGCTTATACTGTCCAGCCAATTCAACACCTTTTTGGGCCAATCAATCCCCTCCAAAACTGTAAGTTAGAACAGGAAGAGCAAATTGTTTTTTAACTTTGACTTTGTTCCTAGATGCCAGTGCTGTTTTCAGTATTAATTTTAGTCTTCCAAAATATTCCTTACTAAGTTTTATGTGCATGTGTTTATGTTTTATAGTTGATCATTCATCAGTTCCCAAATACTTATACACTCCTTCTTGCACAAGTTCTTTTATATCACATTCCTGTACCAGGCTGATGTTTTCTTGGTGTTGCAGCTTTCATCCTTTAAAGGTTGCTTTTGCACATTTATCAAGACCAAATGACATTCTTATATCACCTGAAACAGTTTTGACCACTTGTAGTTGTGCTTTTAGTTCCTCATCTGATGAACTATACAGTTTTAAATCATCCACAAAAAGATGAGACTTCTTTATATTTTGTTGATTTCTGGGAGTCAAATTGTAGCCATGACCTAATCTGTTAAGTAGACAGCTTTAAGGGTTAAGTGCAAGACAAAAGAGCAGCAGTGACTGAGAGTCACCCTGTAATATCTCCCTTTGAATGTTTATCCCTGGTATAATAATTTGCCCTTTATCATGGCTTAACTGCAAAGTGGTTTACTACCATTTCATGGTCACTGTAATGTAATTGATCAGTGTAGGGTATATCTTGCACATTTTTAAACAGTCTTTTATCCATGAATGTGGGATACTGTAAATTTTTTTTCTGCAGTCTATCCAGGCCATACTTAGATTCTTCCCCTTTTTACAGTTCTCCATTATGATTTTATTTAACAACAAATAGTCCTTTTCTTGCACATGACTTTCTTTTGTTACCCTTTTGCTCTATTGCCATGACTGAGTTTTCTTCTAAATGACTATAAACTCTTTTGGCATCAATTCCAGTGTATAGCTTATACATCATCGGAAGGCAAGTTATTGGTCTATGGTTTTTAGGATAGCTTGCAGGTTCACTCTTAAGTAGGAGTATTCTTATTCCTGTTGTTATCCAGGTTATTGTCTGTTTGGGGTGTGCATATAAATAGTTGTTGCTCATAGCTAAATCTTCATGTAAAGATGTTTTAGCCAGAAGTTAGGTACTGTATCTGGGCCTGGTGTTTTCCATTTAGGATCTTTCTTAACTTTATTTCAATCCCATTTCATATCCCATACATTTGAACAACTTCTTTAGTTTACTTCTTCTGTCCATTTAGCATGTTCATGTTCAACAGGATCTTCATAAATATTTCTCCAGAAGGTATCTATGTCTTCTTTTTTGCGGTGGTGTTTCAATTCCTTTTGCCTTGCTTCCCAGTTCTCTATAAAACATTTTTGGGTCATCAATAAATTGCTTATTTTGTACTTTTCTTTTTATTTATCTGCATATCTTCTATGTTTTTCTACCTGCACTCATATATTTAGTTTATTATTTGTGATAGTGCACAATAGATCCTGATCTATTCTTATACTGCTCGTTGCTTTTATCATATATAACTTTGAGTATTTTTGTTGATCTATTCTCTCTTCTATACTCTTCTAACAGTGACACTGTTTGTCTTAATTGCTTTTATAGTTTTCTTTATCTGATACTTCCATGTTGGTATTTGATTTTTCCCCTTCCTTTCTCTTACTGCCCTGTGTTTTTGTGGTAAGACTTTATCTGCAGTAGTATGTGGAAGTTGCTACAGTCAGTGGCAGGTTTGCGTAATGTGATACTTGCATGATGTTCCTTTCATTGGAGTGGGGCTTCTTCAGATACAGATGAAACTTTAGCTGTTGTATTTTTCATAACCTTTGTATGTGATGTGGAATTGCATGAACCATGTGTGCTCATAGGGCATGGCTACTAATGAAATTTAACCTCAATATTTGGGTCTATATTATAACATCGAAGTCTTAAAACTATGAATGTTATAACATTGAAACATTTTGAGTGAAAGACTATAACACTGAACACTCAGAATAGTGAATTTTTCCCAGGGAACAAATTTGCTGTTCCGACAAACATACACACAACAAAAGCACACCAAAATAAATAATCCACACACATACACTTCACAAAACCCTACATTAAGCCATACATACACTACTAGCTATCCAGTTACCTTAACCCAACCCTAACCCTAAGGTCCATAACTACCGCACACTCACCTTACCTGCTCCCTAACCCTAAGGTCCCTGTCGCACACTCACCTTACCCGCTCCCTAACCCTAAGGTCCCTAACTATCATACACTCACCTTAACCCGATCTGTTCACACACTTACCTTAACCCAGTCTATAACCTTTGCTCCAAAGTTGAGGAAATAGCGAAGCTGCAGAAATGGCCCACCGAATACTTTCCCTAGGAAATTATTCGATATTCTGCAGCTTCGCTATTTTCAGCGTTCGGTGCATATGGTTCGATATTATAACATTCAAAGTTTTAAGACTTCAATGTTATAATATAGACCCCAATATTAATTTTCCTGACTAGACTTAAACTCTCTCAAAAATATTGGGTTAAGTTGAAAAGGAGTTTATTTTCTGTGACCACGAACCAATTATTACTTGCTAAGAAAAACATTATCTATTAAGCCTTTGTAAGAGTGCTTATGAAGCTTCTTTACACCGAATGTAGGACCTTTTGTATACAGCATATAATTTATTCAAATGTAAGCTACTATTTAAAACCTGGATACTCAAAACATAGTTTGTAAAAAATAAACTCGGTCAGAGTTAAAATAGTCTATTCTACAGGCTTAACCACTGAAAAAGAAAATTGGTCTGAATCAGTGCACATAAGAGGAACAACATAGAGATACTAGAATTTTCCTTCCACTTTTCAAGCTGTAGGGGAATCTTATGCATTCACTGGGTTAAATACACATTTGGTCTTCTTTCTTTATTTCTGTATGGAGAAACAAAGAGATTTATTCAGTCTTTATGCTTCAGCATTTTAAGCAGTCCAGACATCAAGCCATATAAGCTACCAACCTAACACAGCTAAAGAAAGACTTTGAAATAACGTATTTATTATTTATTTATTATTTATTGCATTTGTTATAAATAAATAAGTAATAAATATGTAATTTCAAAGTCTCATTTTAACTGTATTAGGTTGGTAGCTTTATTATTTATTGCATTTGTTAATAAGCCGCGGTGGTGCAGCGGTAGCATTGTTGCCTCACAGCAAGAGGTTCTCCCATTTGATTCTTGGTGGGAGCGTCTTCTGTGTGGAGTCTGCATGTCCTCCCTGTGGTCGAGTGGCGTTTGAAAGACATGCGTAGAATGGGCGTGCCTTCGTTGAAGGTTGGGCGTCGAGCTGGCACCTCGGCACCCGTAAAAAAATGTACTGCCAATCATTAGCAGACCGGAGTTCTGCTGTGGCGACCCCTAACCGGGAAAAGCCGAAAGAAGAACAAACATTTATTGCATTTGTTAACCGGGAAAGTCCACTGGGCTCAGAATGAGCCCATTTTCAGTGGAGGCCCGAGGAGAAAAGATCCTCAATAATTACACAGAAAGTGATGTTAACACACAAAACAAGTATGACGAGCAAGGAAGTACATCCAATGAAACAACAGTAAAATTGTTTACAATTTTGGTGTAAATATAGAAGTAAAAAACAGAATGCATTCAAATAACAGTGATGTTAATACACGGAACAAAGTGTGTCGAGCAATAGTAGCACATTTAATGAAAATAATAACAGCAGTGAAACTGCTTACAATCATGGTATAACTATAGAAGTGAAAATAACATACATTCAAATAACACATAAGCATAAGTATGTATGCAGAAATTTTAGCAGAGGACAATTTGCTTCAGAGTAAAAAAAAGGAGGGGACAGAAGGACTAAAAGAGGGAAAGGTCAAGTGAAAGTGACAGCAAAAGCAGTAAGTATGGTAGAGAGAAGGATAGGGAATGCCAGTAATTAAATGAATAAAACTGAGGCTTCCAGAGAGAGAGGTCAGTGCTTGGGTATATCACTAAGGACAGCTATACAGCCACATCCTGACAAAGGATCTAAGGAATGTGATATTGCACATTGCTGATAGAAGGTCTCATCGTTTACATAAGCAAAAAAAGCTGAATATGTAGTGAGGGAAATGAAGATTGCTTGGAGAGATATCTAGTTAAATCTACCTTGCCAATAAATGGACATTTGTCAAGGAAGATGCCATAAATTCTCAAAAAAAAATCATCATTTGCCTGTACTTCCTCTGAGAGTGTGCACAGAACTCAGGACTATTTTTTTTCAGTGCTCATCAAGGACTGAAGACCCTTAGTGGATTTCTGTCAATAAAAAAACTTTTGAATGAAAAATGTAGTTTTTTTTTTGTACTTGCAAATAGTATTTGGCAATCTTAGTGTGCACTACATCCCAGTATTGTAACTGGAGCATTTATTCTGTCATATTAATGCTATACAAACACTTTGATTTCTACTGAGTCACCAGTTTATTAATTTAGTTATAATATTATAAAAAAATTGCATTTTTATAGAAATCCAACCTAATGCATGCTAGCTGTTTTAATTATTAGCTTGATTGCAACTTAGAACAATATGCAGAAAAAGAGGACTAAATCAAGTATTCAGCCAACTTATTTTTTATCTATGGACAAACATGTAACTGATGTTGCACATTATTATATGCCAGACTACTTGTTTTGACATTACATTTGGGAAAGGCCCACTGAAGTTGTAACTTTTGCAGTATGTTTTAAACAAGTTATATTTTTCTAGTGTATCTTTTCCCTAGCTCTCTGCATCAGTAATTTTTGGCAGGCATGGAAGGCATGCCCGAAGGCAGGAAGAGAGGAGGAAGGTTAGGAGTGTAATACTGAGGGTAAGAACTTTGAATGTTGGCAGTATGACTGGTATAGGAAGAGAGCTAGCTGATATGATGGAGAGAAGGAAGGTTGATATATTGTGCGTGCAAAAGACCAGATGGAAGGGAAGTAAGGCAAGTGTATAGGAGGTGGATTCAAATTGTGCTATCATTGTGTGGATGGCAGAAGAAATGGGGTAGGGGTTATCCTAAAGGAACAGTATGCCAAGAATGTTTTCGAGGTGAAGAGTGTGTCTGATAGAGTGATGTTTATGAAGCTTGAAATTGATGGTGTAATGATGAATGTTTTAGTGCATATGCTCCACAAGTTGGGTGTGCGATGTATGAGAAAGAAAAATTTTGGAGTGAGTTGGATGAAGTGGTGGTGAGTGTACCCAAGGGTGAGAGACTAGTGATTAGAGCAGACTTCAATGGGCATGTTGGTGAAGTGAACAGAGGGGATGAGGAAGTGATGGGTAGGTATGGTGTTAAGGAGAGGAATGCAGAAGGTCAGATGATTGTGGATTTTGCAAAAAGGATGGACATGGCTGTGGTGAATACATATTTTAAGAAGAGGGAGGAGCATAGGGTGACGTCCAAGAGTGGAAGAAGATGCACACTGGTGGATTATATCCTATGTAGGAGGGCCATTCTGAAGGAGATTGGAGACTGTAAAGTGGTGACTGGGGAAAGTGTAGTTAAGCGCAATAGAATGGCGGTCTGCAGGATGATGTTGGTGATCAAGAAGCGGAGGAGGAGTGTGAAAGCAGTGCCAAGGATTAAATGGTGGAAGTTATAAAAGGGTGATTGTGAGGTGGAGTTCAGGGAAGAGTTAAGACAGGCACTGGGAGGCAATGAAGAGTTACCGAATAGCTGGGTAACTACAGCAGAGCTAGTAAGGGAGACTGCTAGGAAGGTGCTTGGTGTGACATCTGGACAGAGGAAGGAGGACAAGGAGACATGGTGGTGGAATGAGGAAGTACAGGAAAGTATACAGAGGAAGAGGCTGGCGAATAAGAAGTGGGATTGTCAAAGAGATGAAGAAAGTAGACATGAGTATAAGGAGATGAGGCGCATGGCAAAGAGAGAGGTGGAGAAGGCTAAGGATAAGGCGTATAGAGAGTTGTATGAAAGATTGGACACTAAAGGGGGAGAAAAGGACCTGTACTGATTGGCTAGACAGAGAGATAGAGCTGGGAAAGATGTGCAGCAGGTAAGGGTGATAAAGGACAGTGAGGGAAACATACTCACAAGTGAGGAGAGTGTGTTGAGTAGATGGAAAGAGTACTTTGAAGGGCTGATGAATGAAGAGAATGAGAGAGAGAGAAGGTTGGATGATGTGGGGATAGTGAATCAGGAAGTGAAGCAGATTAGCAAGGAGGTAGTAAGGACAGCTATGAAGAGGATGAAGAATGGAAAGGCTGTTGGCCCAGATGACATACCAGTGGAAGCATGGAGGTGCTTAGGAGAAATGGCAGTGAAATTTTTAACCAGATTGATTAATGAAAATTTGAAAAGTCAGAGGATGCCTGAGGAGTGGAGAAAAAGTGTTTTGATACCCATCTTTAAGAATAAGGGTGATGTGCAGAGCTGCAGTAACTACAGAGGGATACAATTGATCAGTCACAGCTTGAAGTTATGGGAAAGAGTAGTGGAGGCTAGGTTAAGAAGGGAGGTGATGATTAGTTATCAGCAGTATGGTTTCATGCCAGGAAAGAGCACTCTGAGAGTGTTGTTGGAGAAATACAGAGAAGGTCAGAAGGAGTTGCATTGTGTCTTTGTGGACTTAGAGAAAGCATATGACAGGGTGCCTAGAGAGGAGTTGTGGTATTGTATGAGGAAGTCGGGAGTGGCAGAGAAGTATGTAAGAGTGGTACAGGATATGTACAAGGGTAAACCAAAAAAAGTACAAGCCATATAGCCAGTCCCAGATGATTGTTTATTCCGCAAATCCACGAACCAACACTGATAAATCACACTACAAACCAAAGAACATTAACATAGTATAAAATATCCTAACGTTTTCATTGTATCACTTCATCAAATGAATACCACAATCAAAATTGACTGTTTAAATAGAAGTTTACAATGTTGACATCCAATGAAAATACAAAAACAATTAAAACCTTATTTAAATTGTGACATGTTTGAAATATTTTGTTAAATGCTAAAAATATGCCATATATGTACGCATTTGAAAGAACTGGGAATATTATTCTAAAAACTGAATGTTCACTGTCAGGACCTGATTTTATAAATCAATAAAATCAATAAAATAATAAAGAACTGAATAATATGTAAATGAAAGTGTATCAAATATATGCAATAAAACAGCTACATCTGTTGGTGAAAGTAAAACGCATTCTTAGAACATGAATATACTTTTCCAATGTTTCCCTGAGTTGTGATATGGATAACAAAAGTTAAAGCCATAACTGTTCAGTACTAAATCCTTAAAACATATTGTGAACAAATGTAATGTTAAAACATTTTTTTAAAAACAATAAATAATATAAATAATGTTTGTGATGTCTCCAGCATGGATTTCCCGTGGACTAATAACCAGGTAGAGGCATGGCATCGTCGGCTGAAAGTGTTACTGGGGCGACCTACTGTGCAACTATCTGACCTTTTGACTGTCCTGCAACAGGAACAGAACTTAACAGATACCTGTCGAGAATCTCTGTTGCGGGGAATGCCTGTGACACCACGTAGGAAGGCTATTGTTGTAAGGGAGTGTCGTCTAAAACACATCTTGCAACATAAGTGTGACTATAGTGATGTGCAGGATTTTCTCCGTGCTGTGGCACATTTCTATAAGTTATGATTATATCTGGGTTTAGTATGCACCAAGCACTTCAAACATCACTTTACATTTTGTGTTAATAAAGGCTTTGCCCACAGCACACAGGTTTTACTCTACCACTTTGATGCCCACTTGGCATCCTATGCTAGGCACATGTTACAGTGATAGTTGCACATGGTGGTTTCTAGGGGGGTGTAGTGTGTATATCACATAGGGGGTTTGTGTCTCACACCTATGGTTAGGGTGCAGGGGGTTCCTTTATTTCCACAGGGAATTGTCTGCAGGCATTTGTCACTGCAGCTAAACTGCCATACTGCCATGTGTCCACATCCAGCTGTCTCACGGTGGGTTGTCGCACCGCCTAGGTGCCTGAACCCCTGTGAGAAAGCTAATTTTAAGTTCTTTGTTATTGAGGTAGCACCCATAGACCCTAGGGGTGGTCTTTGGGAGACCCGTTTAGAATATAGGGAATTGTACTGGCAGCTGGTTTTAGACACCAGTCATCCCCCAGGCCTTAATGACATGGTATCTGTAAAGCCCGTTTTGAAACTAAGGGCTGCTAAGTTATAAAATATATACATATATGCACTCATATACAATATTATTCATATTTCTAAACTATTACTTTGCATCTATATTATTTATATTATTTATTGTTTTTAAAAAATGTTTTAACATTACATTTGTTCACAATATGTTTTAAGGATTTAGTACTGAACAGTTATGGCTTTCACTTTTGTTATCCATATCACAACTCAGGGAAACATTGGAAAAGTATATTCATGTTCTAAGAATGCTTTTTACTTTCACCAATAGATGGAGCTGTTTTATTGCATATATTTGATACACTTTAATTTACATATTATTCAATTCTTTATTATTTTATTGATTTTATTGATTTATAAAATCAGGTCCTGACAGTAAACATTCAGTTTTTAAAATAATATTCTCAGTTCTTTCAAATGCGTACATATATGGTATTTTTTTAGTATTTAACAAAATATTTCAAGCATGTCACAATTTAAATAAGGTTTTAATTGTTTTTGTATTTTCATTGGATGTCAACATTTTAAACTTCTATTTAAACAGTCAATTTTGATTGTGGTATTGATCTGATGAAGTGATACAACGAAAACGTTAGGATATTTTACACTACGTTAATGTTCTTTGGTTTGCAGTGTGATTTATCAGTGTTGGTTCGTGGATTTGCGGAATAAACAATCATCTGGGACTGGCTATCTGGCTTGTACCTTTTTTTGGTTTATCAGTGCAGTTTCGGGTACTTGTGACCAATATGTACAAGGGTAGTGTGACATTGGTGAGGACTGCGGTGGGAGTGACAGATACATTTAAGGTGGAGGTGTGATTACATCAAGGATCAGCTCTGAGCCCTTTCTTATTTGCAGTGGTGAAGGACAGGTTGACAGATGAGATTAAACAGGAGGCCCCATGGGCTGTGATGTTTGCAGATGACATTGTGATATGTAGTGAGAGTAGCAACCAGGATGAGGAGACCCTTGAGTGGTGGAGATATGCTTTAGAGAGGAGAGGAATGAAGGTCAGCAGGGCTAAAGCAGAATATATGTGTGTAAATGAGAGGGAGGGTAGAGGAATGGTGAGGATGCAGGGAGTAGAGGTGGTGAAGGTGGATGAGTTTAAGTTCTTGGGATCAACAGTTCAGAGTAATGGTGAGTGTGGAAGAGAGGTGAAGGAGAGTACAGGCAGGGTGGAATGGGTGGAGTAGAGTGTCAGGAGTGATTTGTGACAGACCAGTACCAGTAAGAGTGAAAGGGAAGGTCTACAAGTGGGTAGTGAGACCATCTATGTTATACGGGTTGGAGACAGTGGCACTGACAAAAAGGCAGGTGTCAGAGCTGGATGTGGCAGAGTTAAAGATGTTAAGATTTGCACTGGGTGTGACTAGGATGGACAGGATTAGGAATCAGTATATTAGAGGGTCAGCTCAGGTTGGACCATTTGGAGACAAAGCAAGAGAGGCGAGATTGCGTTGGTTTGGACATGTGCTAAGGAGGGATGCTGGGTATATTGGGAAAAGGATGCTAAGGATGGAGCTGCCAGGTAAGAGGAAAAGAGGAAGGCCTAAGATGAGGTTTATGGATGTGGTGAGAGAGGACATGCAGGTGGTTGGTGTGAAAGAGCATGATGCAGAGGACAGGAAGAAATGGAAACGGATGATCTGCTGTGGCGACCCCTAATGGGAACAGCCGAAAGAAGATGATGATGATCTTTTCCTAGCTATTATGTAATATACTGGTAGTAATTGGAAATCTTAAAGGTAAGCTGTAATGATCTTTAAAGCTTTGTGTATCATTCATGGCTAGGAATAGAATTACATGAAATTAAGTACATCATCCATAGTTTAATTACTTTTTTCAGAGGCTGTTCAAGATTCAGTCTTATAGTAATTACTGTAAGAATGCACAGCAAGAGGTTCTACAGTTCGGTTCTTGGCTGGGGTACCTTCTGTGTGGTGTCTGCATGTCCTCCCTGCATTCATGTGGGTTTCCTCCGGGTGCTCTGGTTTCTTACCACATTACAAAGATATGCATCTGGAGCATTTCTCCCTTGGCCTCTGCTGAAAACTGGCTTTGTTCCAAGTCGGACTTTCCCAGTGAACAAATGTTAAATAAATAAATAAATAAAACAAATGAGATGAGGAGGGAGGTTGATATTAAATTCATATACAGCATAAGCAGTTCGTCAGTCTGTAGACTAAGAACAGAACATGGGGAGCATACATACTATCATGAAAAATTATTTGTCCTGTTAGCTCTTGAGTCAAAACCACCTAATTAACAGGGCATGGCCAAGATGTTGAGCATTTAATAGTACTGATCTTTTGCTCTGCTTCTTTTTTAACTATTTTAACAGGATGTTCTAGTTATAAATCGATGATATAATTAAATACCTTTCTAATAAGTATTTTTAAGAAAAAAAATATTTTTATGATTTTTCTTCATTCCTTCCTGTCAGAGGAATATTAAAGATTTTTTTTCATTTAGAATGAGCCCCTCTAATTCTAGTTCCCAGGAAAATACAATGAAAAAAAGACCTGCAATCTATTCTCAGCAGCACCAATGAACTGTCTTTGAAAATGGATAAAGTAGAGAATAAAACCGACAATATAAAAGATAAATTAAAAGGCAAACTGATTTATTGAATGAAGTTCTTAAACAACAGTCTCTACAGATTAAAGGGATAGAAGAAGCTGTTAATGATCTAGATGAAAGAATGACTAAGATGAAAATCATGTGGAATTTGTCCTCAAGCAAAATAATTTACTTTTAGAAAAAAATAGAAGAATCAGTATTAGGATTTATGGCATTCCAAAAAAGGAGGAGACAACATGGTTCAGTTGTTAAATAGTGGGTTGCCAAAGACTCTGACCTTACCTGAAGCCTTCTCTTTTGGTATTGAGAGAACTCATGGATCTCTTTCTAACTTAAAGAAAAAATCCACCGTCTCCAAGGTCAGTAATTGTCAGATGTCTTTCTTTTCAAGGCTAAAACTTAGTCCTGAAAACTGCTTGGGCAAACCATCGTATTAAAATAAAAGTGAATACTATCAGATTTGATAATGGCTTTTCTTCATCTGTTATGATGAAAAGAAAGGCTTGTATTCCTCATGTAAAAAGTTTAAATAAACTGAACATCAAAGCTTAACTCATGTTTCCTGCTAAAATAAAGATTGTTTTAACTGATGGACAGACAACTTTTAACACAATGGAAAATGCATAAATGTCTGGATTAAACTGAAGAAAAAGACTTGAGTTTGTTTGCCTTGAACAGGCATACTGCTAGAAATGGATAGATGCTTAAAAAATAGTAAAATGCTCTGAGACAAGTGGCTATGTTTCATAAATAAGATAGTAATTGGTTTTAATTTTATGCATATAAATCTAATACTTAAACTCTCCATATGAGTAACACACATCATAATGTAAATATCTTTATTTATTCCTTTTAGCTTATGTTAATTTGGGGTTAATAGTTGTAGAGATAAGTAGTTAATATTTGTAGCTTTAAATAGTGTTATATATTCTATTATGTTATATACACGTTTAAGCTTTATTTTCAATATATTGTTATTAAGTAATAAATCCATATACACATAGTTATGAGGTAATAATATGATGCCAAATGGTTATTAGGTTGTTGGAAGGTTATTAGACAATGGTTATTTGCAACTGTTGGGGGGTCTCTGGGTTGCTGAGTTAAGTGGGGTTGTATGTATGAATTACATTTAAACAGACTTTTTTATTTAACTGTATATTTTAATATGATTATTGATGTAGTTGTATGTGTTTGTGTTGCATTTTGAAACAGGGAGCTTGGCAGATGTGTAAGAATGGTTTTGTATAGTTTAACGTTTGATTTTTATTTTTATTTGAACTCACTTGAAGGAGTCACAAGTCTTCATATACAAGCATTTGCTTGTGGAAGTATTATTTTACTGCTCAATCATTTATTTAGTCATTTACTTGCCTAAAATGCAGTCACAAGCTTATTTTACTTATAAATATAGCATAAATCCATGATCTGTGAACATGACCTTTGACTTCTACTTGAAAGAAGTAGAGATGTAGCCTTTTGTCAGCAATTAAATGTTTCATTTTGTACATTTGTGTTTATATTTATGTCCACTAGGTATTATGCATGTAAAATCGGACATTTTAGTAACGTATTTCTTAAGTTTGGTATATTAACATGGTAGTTACTTTAAAGGGACAGTCCCAGTAACTTTTTGTTTTGATTCAGCTTTGTTTACATTTCAGCTTTGCCTTTCTGAGCATGCTCATATTTGGGTGAGAGTGCTAGGAGAAGAGCTCCTGAAGGAAGTTTCAAAGGTGCTAGCCAAATCCCACCTCAAATTGCAGTTGCGCTGACAACAACTCTCCCAGTGAGCTACTCATTAGTTCAATCATTTTATCCATTGAGAAAATTAGCCTTTCAGGCATTTTATGACCTGACTGCTGATGCTGCTACTCTAGAAAGGACATCATTAATGAAAGGCTTATAAAACATTAGGAAACAGTTTTTGTTTCCTTCATTTCATATTGTCTTCTGTGCTGATTTGAATCCTGGCCATCTACAACAATTTTATGACATGGCTTCTACCTATAGAAAGCATCTGAGTCTGCCAAACAGTAGTGGAAATCATAGTTCTCTTTCTTTCATGTTTTACTGTATTCTGACTTTTGAATAGTCGCCGGGTGTAGTGATTTTCTCACCTGCTAGTAATTCCATAGAAAGCAAGTATGTGATAGAAGGTTGGAGCTTTAGTAGACGCACTGTTTTGTTCCTTTTTCAGCTTCTAGTTTGATATGTACTGATTTCTGAATACTACTAGACAAGTGCACTATTTTTTATGAGAGGGCTGCTCGTACATCTGTAGAAGCATGAATGATACAAAATTTAAAAATTAGTACACACTGATACCCCTTTTCCCTGACATAGCTTTTTTTATTTTAAGTATGAGCCAGGAGTGGGGGGCATAAATTCTCAATCCAATGTAAGTCAGAGAGGAACACAATTCCAAAAGATTAGTTTATCCTGGGAGCTGAAACAAGACTGGAACTGTGGACTTGTAGGATATTTAAAAGTAAAATGGCACTGTGGATGGCAATGAAAGTGACATGTCGAAGTAAGCAATGCTTTTGTCAGCTTAACTCGGACCCTAATTTTAAACACTGGGATTGTCCCTTTAAACATTCATTTTAACTTAATAAATAGGTACAGATATGGTTATATATTGAAATTTAAGTGATCTAGTCAAGTTATTTTACTGTATTATTATTTAAATAATTATAATGATTTCGCAGCTAGGTTAAGTAGGAGAAAAATGGCATTTTATGTTAGTGTGAATGTTGTTGTTGTTGTCTTTCAGCTTTTCCCAGTTAGGGGTCGAAATAGCGGAACTCTGGTCCACTAATGATTGGCAGTAGACTTTCATGAACGCCGAGGTGCCAGCTCGACGTTCAATGTTCAATGAAGGCACACCCATTTACGCATGTCTTTTGAATGCCCACCCAACCGCAGGGAGGACATGCAGACTCCACACAGAAGGCACTCCCCGCACTTCAGCTGAGAACTGATCCGGAGAACCTCTTGCTGTGAGGCAACAACGCTACCGCTGCACCACCGTGGAAGTCTTATGTGTGAATGTAAAATTATTATAAAATAAAGTTGTACAGATTATATGTTTACATTTAATAGTTATTTAGTTTTAAATTGTTTTATTAGAGTGATGCTATTTTTAGGTTTAAAGTTTGATTTTAATAATTAACGCTTTGTGATATGACAGTAAGTTATTTACTTAATTAGTATGGGTTCCCTAAATCTGAATGAGAGTTATAATAATTGATATTCGACTCTGATATAATATTTAAATAAATGAATAAATAATATAGCAATATGGATTTTAAAACCTTAGATATGTATGATATATATGTGTATAGATTTAGTTATAAATAGCTAAGATTTAACTGAGTAGTATATACTGTTTTATTTATAAGAATAGTTATAGTGGTTTAAATGCGAAGCAAGGTTTTTCTTTAAATTACATGGAAATGAGTTGTAAAACACTGTTAGAAAGCTATTTAAAATAAGACCTGTGCTGTATACATACTATATATACATTTAAGTTAATATTATAGTATGCAACTAAGATATATGTAGTCATGATAAATATATGTGATGCACCTATATATGGCTTGAGAGGTGCTTCTTATATATTATTTTTATTGTATATTTGATTTTGAATACTGCTGTTATGTTTGTGTTTTACTTAATCAGCATATAAATATGGAGAGTGTATAGTACTTCTGTTTTGCTATATTCTATAATAACAGGAGGTCATTTATGTAAAACAGTTTAAATATATTTGTATTATAATTGTTATTATAATTTTATGTGAGTGCTATTTTAGTCTTTATCATAAGATATTATGATTTTTCTCTTAAGAAGTAGATGCATTTGATTGTTTTCTAGATTGATCAATGAGTTTGTTGTTAAGTAGTTTGAATGATTGTTTCATCAAACTAGGAATATTTTATTCCATGATAGGGTATATAAATGTTAATATTTTAGTTTCTTTGATTGCATTAGTAGCTTTGTACATAACAGTATATGTTAAAATGTTGTTTTATATATATATATATATATAAGTCTACTGCTTTTCATTGAATACCACATAATCAAAAAAGAGCAGTAGACCGCTCAGTTACACGAAAGTGCACTTATTCAAAAGTGCACATTCACGAACTCAGCTTCTACAAATGGATCGCACCACAGTGGAGGATAGCAGGAAAACGTGCTATGTCCTCCACTGTGGTGCCGAAGTTACAGACCTTAGGGTTAGGGCATAGGTCATGGTAAGGTGATAGCCCTACTAGCTGTCCCCTTACCATGACCCGTGCCCTAATCCTAAGGTCCGTGACTACCGCACCACAGTGGAGGACAGGCTATCCTCCACTGTGGTGCAGTAGTCACGGACCTTAGGGTTAGGGCATGGGTCATGGTAAGGGGATAGCCCTACTAGCTATCCCCTTACCATGACCTGTGCCCTAACCTAAGGTCCGTAACTATTGCACTAAACATCAGTAGTAATCAGTTCACTGAAGCGGGTTTTGCGAAAGTGCACTTTTGACTAAGTGCACTTTCGTGTAACTCAGGGTCTACTGTGTGAGTTTAAAGAAGTGTATTTTCAAACTTATACAGTAGACCCATATATGTGTGTGTGTGTGTGTGTGTGTGTGTGTGTGTGTGTGTGTGTGTGTGTGTGTGTGTGTGTGTGTGTGTGTGTGTGTGTGTGTGTATCTGTAAATCTGTAAAGAGAGAGAGAGAGAGAGAGATTAGCTCTTCCTTCATTTTACTGTTTTGCTATGTTATAGATGCCATGTTACAGATGTTTATCTTTGAATATTAATGGTTTAAACAATCCTTTAAAGAGAGGTAGTTTAAGTATTTAAAGCTTCATAAAGGACATATTGTATTTTTCCAGAAAACTCATTTGATTAGTAATGATATTAACAGATTGATTTCAAAGGAATATTTGAGTTTACCTAGCTCTCAATTCAAATCTAAAAAAGAAGCACTTTCAGTCTATGGAAAAATACATCGGTGATGCCTAAAGTAAGTGATACTTGTTAAGATAAGAATTGTATGTTGTGGCTGGGAGTAGTTGAAATAAATACAAACATATACTTTTGTATTTTCTTATTGGATTTGTGAGGTTGGTGCTAAAGTTTCTTAAAAATATTTATTTATTTATTTATTTATTTTATTTATTTAAATTTGTTGACCGGGAGTGTCCGACTGGACGTGGGTCCATTTTCAGCGGAGGCCCGGGGATTTATTTGGATACTTATTTGGATATTATAACATGCTGTGTGAAAGGAAAGATGATTATAGCTGGTGATTTTAATTGTATTTTTTTCCAATAAAGATTCCACTGCTAATAAGAAACCTAGACTTTCATTGGCAGCTAAGCATTTAGTATTTTATATTAATTCAATGAATTTAAAAGATCACTTTAGATTTTATTTCCAGTATTTTGTTTTCTAGTATTAAAGATGTTTTAACAGTATCTTGTGTACTGACCATTTTGCAAGTTCTTTTAATTTATGATAGTCTAATTATCTGATACATTGTAATAGACTCCCAGCTCATATCTTTAAAATTAAAGGATTTAGTGAGTGTTTTTTAAATGAGATAAATAATATTTTTTGGAAATAAATTATAATGGAGAAGTTTCAGAGGTTATTTTATGGGACTGATTGAATGCTTACCTTAATGGGAAAATTACAATATATGTCAAAGGAAAGAATGGGATAGGGTTCTAAATATTTGCAGCCCAATATAGATAATTTAAAGCAATCATTAAAGCCAAATGGTATGTCCACTAATTTAGAACTGAAAACTTTGAACTAAAAAAAAAAATAAAATCTCAGACTTATTCAATTAATCCTACAAGCATATATAAGTTAACTATTGGATCAAAGAAAATAAAGCCAATTAAATCACATTAAGGAAATTTCAAATACATTTGGTAATACAAATAAAAAGTGACAGAGTTAAATGACATATTGGATTGTTTTAGGAAACATGAACAGATAAATAAGGAAAATCAAAAATAGTCTAATAGTATTTCAGTAGATACATTTAAAAAAAATAACATACATTACAATTTACCTAAAGGTAAAATTATTAAAACTGATAAGTTGTTTTCATTGAAGAAAATAAAAAAAAATATTAAAGGCATTTCAATTGATGATAATTACATTTAAAAAATCCAACCTTTTTCAGATGATATTTTGCTCAAAATTGGCAACATAGAAATATCATTGCTACATATAATTGATTCCATGAAGTGTTTTGAAAAGATTCAAGTTTGGCTTTTAATATTCATAAAATGAATATTTTGCTAATTAATAAAAAAAATCGATTAAAGAATATAGCAATTTAATAGACATAATACACAAATTAAATATCTCATAATTATACTATCAAATTGAAAGATCTGCTTGTAAATTTTAAGAATATAATTAGTATAGCTACACAACTACTAATTGGGATCAATACGTCTTCACTAGGGATGATTGCCTTACTTTAATTAAGATGGCGATTCTTCCCAAAAATCTTGTTTTTATTCATTCATTAATTTTGATCCCTTCCAAAAGTTTTTTAAAGAAAATAAATAGTATTTTTCTTAAATTTATTTGGCATCCAAATAAACCAAGGATATCTTTTGTATGACATACAAAAAGTTGAGAAGATGGAGGTATATGTTTTTCAGATATTGGAGTATGGGTTTGCTTCAGTCATCATTAAAATAGTAGGTTCATGGCTTGATTCATCATATGAATCCAAGTGGAAGTCAATTCACAAAAGGATTGTACTCAGTAATAATTATATTGTAGAGACATCTACACAAATTATATTTAATATATTTGATTGGGTTTTAAAAGATTTTTGTATAAATGGAGGTAATAACTTTTTATTTATTCCTTATAATGACTATATTATTTCTTTAAGAAGTTAATACTTCTAATTACATTGTTAACAATCTTATGTTTACAAATTTATAGGGACTGTGTAAGTGCTAAAGTAAATATATATGATTTGCATATCAAATCTTTTCTTAAGATTTTAGACTTTTTAATTAGTATTAGTAATTCAGTTAGCAATAAACTATATTGATCTAAAGTGTATACTATTCATAGGTCAGATTTAGCATTTTCTGATATCACATTTTGGAATTATTTTACAAAAATTAATAAAATTTTCTCTGGAGATAAAACATTAGTATTAAAATCTGCAGAGAAAACTATATCTTTACTATACTGGAAACTTTTCACTTGGAAATATTTATATTACTCTGCATAAAGTTGTGTTAATGTGCAAATCAGCTAATATAAATTGTTGGAGATGTAGTGTAATGAAAGGTGTTGATTGGGTATATATGGTGTTAAAATGTAAAATAGTACCTCCTTTTTGGGAAGAGTTTAATAATTTTACGCAAACTTTGTGGTTGGACAGCTGTAGTATTTCTAAATCCTTGATTTTATTTAATGCTCCAGTTCCTGAAATTATTCATATAATGTAAGTACCTTTTTTGGTCTATTCTAGCTATAGATAGAAAAGTAATTGCAAAAAAATTGGAAAAACAAAACTACCCCATTATTTAATGAATTTATAAATTTATCAACAATTGTTTGTAAGAATGAATTGTCGGCTATTAAGATGAGATCATCAAATGTTTATACATCTTTAGAAATCTTGGCTTAAATTTGCAGATCTGCTTGGAAAATATTAATGGTTTAAAAACTATTCTATATAATATTCCAGTTATGGACTCATGTAAAAAGTTTTTTTTTCTTTTTTCTGTTATTAAAATTTTATTAAAAACTTTGAAAAAGCATATTTGATTATCCTCAATTTAGAAAAAGGCAGTTTCCTTATTCTCTCACAGTACTTAAACAGTCTGGTTCTTCTGACCGGAAAATATGTTTATTTTCTACATCAATTTAACAAATAATGTTCGAACTGTAATAAAAATCATAAAACGTAACAGGACTGCAGCAAGACTATACTAAAAAGAGAGAAATATAAGCACACGGACTGTAGATTAAAAAGACAGATTCAAACTGCAGTCTGTTCTAGTAGTTGTCCTAAGAGAATCTTGGATTCATTTTGCAGTCTGTTCTGGTAGTTGTCCTAACAATCTTGCCATGTTTTCCCTTATCTTAAATAAATGACTACTTCCTATCTCTTCACGCCTATTCACAATCACTTCTTTCAAATTGCCCTACAGAAAAACATTGTGTTTACCTTCTGCCTTAAATTAGAACTTTTAAAACAAATAAAAAGAAAAAAAAACACTCAGCAGGAATCACAAACCAGAATTTATTACATCCGAAAACCCTGATGGGTTTTTGGATGTAATAAATTCTGGTTTATGATTCCCGAGGAGCATTTTTTTATTTTTATTTGTTTTATAGTACGTTGCTAGTTTGTTGTTTTGTTTATAACTTTTAAAACAACATAAAGACCATTGTTTGATTAGAAATACACTATAGTAATACTAGAGTAGAAGAAAAAAGCACAGTATATGCACAAACTACATGCAAAGAAAATCAGTTGTGCTGAAATAGCAGCCAGTCTAATAGATATGACAAGAAAATGTTAAAGTAACTGATGTTTTCCATTTATTTTGATGTTTTTTTTTTGCTGGATATGGATGTAGCTTACATTTTAACAGTTAAGACCGTATAAAAATATTCAGTGTTGGATGGCATACTTCTTAATAACAGTTGAAATATAAATGAAAAGCACTTATAAATATATGTTGTCTAGCCAGTTGTCAAGATTGGTCTTTATGGATGCAAGATTACATATTAAGTTAAGTGAATTTGTGCTTGAGATTTAAATATTTTATCCTAGTAACTGTGCAACTGGTTATCTTTTAGAGGTAAAAGAGTTTAAGAAGAATTAGGTTCTTAATTGTGTAGAATGCTAAACACAGGTATCCACATAATACAATCAAGAGACAGAGAATATGAATTAGCTTTTAAGGCTTTCTTGGTAGCTAAGAGTCTTTGAACCAGTAATTGTTCTATTTAGAAACCTCTTGGATTTTTCAAGCTGTATGAAGTATCTGAATAGCTACAGGACAAAAAGGCATGACTTGGTCTGATCAGAACTAAATGCAGAAGGAATATGACAACTTTTGTCATGGAAGAGATACTGGAGATATCAAATCAGCTAAACCGAAGAATGTCCTGACTACTAATGCCACGATAGTCAAAGGAGCAGGATTTGTAAATGAACATGCTGAGAATCCTGACTACTATGCCCATTTTATTTTACATTTGTTCACCGGGATAAGTCCAACTGGGCAAGATTGCCTGTTTTCAGCAGAGACCCGGGGAGAAAATCTCCAAACATAGTTCATAGAAATTTACAATAAAATCAAACAGATCAGACAGCATTACAAATAGCATTAAATACAATTAAAGAAAGACAGTGGTAAAAAAAGATAGGAAGAATAGAGAGCATATAGATACAATAATAAACAAGTAAAGATAGAAAGTAAAAACATAACATTAAATAAGACAACATATGAAGTAAAATGGATATCTAAGTCATGTTATAATAATAATTAGGAAATGGAAAGAAAGAAGACACATAACTAGGGATTGGCTAATATAGAACAAGACAGTAACAGAAAAACAGAAAGATCGAGTGGAATATTATTAGATAAAAAATTTCAGTTGGTAAATGATAGTGAAGGTATATGATGGAGAAATAAGATTTTGAAATTATGAAGTGGTGTACTGTAATGCAAGTTGCTGGTCAAAATGTTTACAAATGTAGAACTACTATAATGCTGTACATTTTGCAGTTAGTTTTAGCTCTTTTTCTGTAAGGTTTCATTCTTGCTATAATAGTTCCATATCAAAGGGTAATAGAACAATTACAGCTAAGTTGCAGTCACTGGTAAGATTAGTTACCTAAAGGTATAGGTTTATAGTTTGGTGATCAGAGAAATAAATGACAAAAAAGACCGGGTTCCAGGACTGAGCCCTAATGTATACTGACTATCAAATCGCACAAGGGCCACTTGCTCCAGGGATCTTAACCTAGCCTTTGACATGAACAGGTGATGCTTTACAGATAGATACATTTCCCAGAGACTCCCACTTCTCTGGAACAAGCTTCAAATTCATGTGAAACAGAACCCCTCATTGATCCTCTTCAAATGCAACCTACATCAATGGATGGGTGACTGCAAATGTACTCCTGAGGTGGTGGCTATGTCCCTCTTGGACAGATGAAGTCAGTACTAACTACCATAGCCACTTACATCCTCAAAATTCACTTACGTAACCACTGACAATTGGGAAAAGTCTGGATAAATATGGCTAGGCTTGTAAGTGCTCTAGGGCGGTTAGCCTAGTAACCTTCTATGAACCTGTGAAACTATTATCACTTATTTTTTGCTTTTTATGACAATGTCTGTCACCTTAACTATGTGAATGTTATCCTTCAGACAGAGAGTTTGATGTCCACCTTAATTCATAAGGGTGTAAAATGTATGTATTTTAGCTTATTAACATTGCCAGTATGGGAAGGATGTAAAATATTCTTCCCAGATCCAAACTGAATTTGCATACCCTGTGGTCACTATCCAATGACTCCATGATATTTTCAAATAATTTTATTAGACTGAGTTGTGATATCCTTCACTTGACAGATACAGGATATTAAGCTTCTATTATTGTAAATTACTAACACATTTATTAAAAAAACAACAAACAAACAAAAAAAAAGAGGTTACGGCCTCTGTATCTTTGTAGTTTAGGTTAGTAAGGCCTATGGATCCATTTTTTTTCTTGGGTCTGTAATTGCCCCCCTTGTGGAGCAGCATCATAACACACATTCTCCATCCTTCATGGAAATACCCTGTGGTTGTGCATACATTTAATAAGTTTAGGATAGATTCTGTGAGAACATGTTTGGTGGCATTAATAAGACATCTAGATATGCTGCTGCAGTGTTTGAAGTGGTAGTTTTAGTTAGTTTTTTTTTTCTTAGCACAGCCAAAACATTTTCCATGTTAACCATGAGTGATAGAAGGCTCTGAGGGAATTTGTTCTACTTAGAATAATTTACTGCAAGCTTTACCTCAAAAGTGAACACCTGTCCATCAACAAAGTCCTTGGCGTCAATGTATGTAACACCATTTAGGGTTAAATCATAGTAATGCAGGCTGTCATTTCTTAATTTCTTAATGAACTCAAAAAGTGCATTATAATTATCCTTGGCTTCAGATTATATTTTCAGTATGTATTTTGCTTTGTTCTTTATTATGATAACTTCTTTTGATATATAATGCGGGTTGATGTATACTTGGATGTGTTGTAGGACTTTATTTATTTATGTTTTGCTAGAACTTAAACAAGTAGAATATCTCTGTTGTTTACTTTTGAAATTTTCCATTATGTTTGATTTTAGTGGTGACTGCTAGAGCAATACATGTTTTAGGTGGGAAAAGGGTAGCAAAGGCTGTCCACTGTATCACTCTAGGAATGGACATTACTCATAAAGATAGAGCACATGAGAAATCAGTTACATATGTAGCTGTTGACATGTTGCTCAGCTTACACAGTTTTGTAAAAACATTAGCATTATTTGTAAAAGTAAATGGAAAAGCACATTTCTGAGCGGTGGTTAAACTGTACAAGATACTGAGTCCCCTCTGGGTCTGTCACACCTGCTGCCACAGCCATACACTGTCCCTGCCACAACACTGTCGCTCTCCAACCAACCAATGGCTGTGCTTGCGTAAATGGATTTCTTTGTTGCAGTATGTGGAAATGATATGCCATCCACAATTCTTAACAACGAGCTGAATATTTTTCTGAATTGCTTTTGCCCATGACACCAAATAAGCGCTTTTGTTTCACCCATGGAAACTTCATCAGAATGGTGTATTGTCACAGACAAACTGATAAAATAATCAAAACCTGAATGTGAGTGGCTGTAAGTTGATTACACAACATTTGAACATTTAAAGAAACATCACAGAAACTTGTATAGTCTTGTTTAACACACACACACACACACACACACACATATATATATATATATATATATATATATATATATATATATATATATATAATATACATACACACACACACACACACACACACACACACACACACACACACACACACACACACACACACACACACACACACACACACACAGGTTCATAGGTGGTTCATAGGTGTGTACTTGGCTAATGGCACTGTGGCCTTTACAAGCCTAGCCATAGGATTACCCTGGCATAGTGCTACCTGACCTTAGTTCCCAGTGCCTCTGTCGAGTAGAGATACTGGAATACCCCCGGGGTGAATTTTCTGTTTACTATCCACTCATCAATATTTCTCTTGAAGAGGGTCAGCGAGGTGCTCTGCTTGACATGTATGGGAAGTCTGTTCCATAATCCAAAATAGTAAATTCAAGGAAACCCAACAATAGCCAAGACGGTAGCATGAAATGATTCCAAGAAGCAATGTGTCACATTCCAATTGGTTTAAAACAGGTTTAATATGCCACACTAAAAAAACAGGTTGAGCGCTTTCTTCTAGTGACCGTAGATTTCATCAGAACACTCATCTTTAATCTCAATTCTTTATATACTTATTACATTCCCGCCCTTGATGAAACAATTAAACAATTAATCAATTAAAACTGATGTTAAAAAATACATTTTAAAACAGCGTACATACATAATGTGTATATCATATAAAACATAAATAATACAGAAACTTTCTATTCTAATGAAATACATTCCTTCTGTTACTTTCTATCCTATTGATAGTATACACCCTATGGTGGAATATGGGGCTCCTATATTCCCAATACTCCCAAAATTATCACTGTATGTGTACTTGAAAACAATTCTACAACATTTACCCATCATTCCTGATATAATTGTTGGTATATGAAATCTATAATAAATACTAATAAAATATATATTATACTCTAATAAGGGGTTTTGTAGGTATATATTCATTAATTCCAGGTGGACTTGCCACGTTTAATCTTATCTGCCATTTGATTTCCTTCTCCCCCAGTATAGCTTACCCCCTAGAGGGGGTAATATCAAACCTATACTGGGGGAGAAGGAAATTAATGAATATATACCTACAAAACCCCTTATTAGAGTATAATATATATTTTATTAGTATTTATTATAGAATTCATATACCAACAATTATATCAGGAATGATGGGTAAATGTTGTAGAATTGTTTACAAGTACACATACAGTGAGAATTATAGGAGTATTGGGACTATAGGAGCCCCATATTCCACCATAGGGTGTATACTATCAATAGGATAGAAAGTAACAGAAGGAATGTATTTCTGTATTATTTATGTTTTATATGATATACACATTATGTATGTACGCTGTTTTAAAATGTATTTTTTAACATCAGTTTTAATTGATTAATTGTTTAATTGTTTCGTCAAGGGCGGGAATGTAATAAGTATATAAGGAATTGAGATTAAAGATGAGTGTTCTGATGAAATCTACGGTCACTAGAAGAAAGTGCTCAACCTGTTTTTTTTTTTTAGTGTGGTATATTAAACCTGTTTTAAACCAAATGGAATGTAACACATTGTTGCTGAAGTCTGTTCCATAGCATGGGCAGTCTCTGAGTTATGAACCTGTCCCTTCAGCATGTTCTGTTAATTGTGGTAATGAGGTTGAGGTCTCTGAAGCGTGTTGTGCGGAGGGATTGGGATTTCTTTAGATGTAGCATTTCTAAAATAGCTGGGTCAGATATGGCTTAGTAAATCAATATGAGACAGAGAACAGTTGGAGTTTTTTTAGTCTGTCCATACAGGACAAGTGTTAAAGGCCTGGGATCCTCTTTGTGAGGTACTTTTCTGATCTCTCCAGTTTTTGCAGGTGTCTAGAGAGGTACATGCCCAATGGGGAATTGTACTCAATGACTGGTCTAATGAGGGAAGAGTAGAGGGAGGCAATGACCTCTTTCTTCCTGGATGCAAAACCCTTAGTAGTGAGATGTGCCACATAGAAGGACTTTCTGACCACAGTGACAATGTGGTGATCAAAAGAGAGGTTGCTGTCAACCTGTGTTCCCAGATCTCTTATAACTCCTTCTGTGTTCTGTGGACTATCATCAATGTGGTAATTCATGGGAACCAGGTTTTTCCCAAAGCGGATGATGATACATTTTTTTGGCACTGAGCATAAGGCCATGGTTATGACACCAGTCGTTGGTCTCAGTGAGTTCATTCTGTAGGATGTCAACATCACTTGGGGAGTTAATAATAGCTCCCAACTTGCAATCATCTGCAGGCTTTGTCAGGCAGAGTCCCTTTGTGTTGGCCTGGATTTCAGAGAAGTAGATGCTAAACGAGACAACCCAGGACAGAACCCTGTGGGACTCCACTCATGACTGGTCAGCAGTCTGAAATGGAGTCCGCTACTTTCACACTCTGGGTTCTATCTGTGAGCTAGTTTTCAACCCTCCTAGTGATATAGGGGTTGATGCCTAGCTTAGTGAGTTTTTCTATGATTTCTGAGTGGGGAATAGTATCAAAAGCCTTGGCCAGATCAAGGTAGGCTGTATGAATCACCTTCTCTTCATCCACAGCTCTGGTGACTAACTTAAAAAAGTCGACCAAGTTGAGCAGGCATGATCTACCCTTCACAAAACCAAACTGTGTGGGATCCAGAGTTTGGAGATTTCCTGTATTCTTGTTTATTAGATCCATGCTGATGTATTCCATAGTTTTGCATAGCAGACTCGTCAGGCTAATGGGGCGATAGTTCCCACAGTCTGTAGTCGCCCCTCCTTTGTAGAGAGGGATGACTGTAGCAGTGCACCATTCAGTAGGGACAAAGCCTGAGGTGAGGCTGTGAATGAACAGGGCACACAGGTGAGGTGCCAGTTCACTCTGTAGTTAATGTAGAACACAGCCAGGGATATTTTCATGTCCCATAGAATCTGTATTCTTCGCCTTGGACAGTGCTGTTTTAACCTGTGCAGCAGTAATACTGGGTGCCTGGCAGTCTACTGGTATTGTGATTGGTCCTTTGGGGAGAGAGAGAGGGGTAAAGTTGGCATTGAATCTGTTGGCCAGTATACTGGCAATATCTGTTGGCTCGGTATAGGAGGTACCACTGTGCAGTAGCTCATAGCAAATATGGGTATTGTGGAGATTGTTTACATGACTATAGAAGGCCTTGTGGTTGTCTTTACTATCTGCTGAAATTCTGTTTTCATAGATAGCTTTACAGGATTTGATGAGGGATCTCAACTTTTTGTTGAGGCTGATAAAGGAGTTTTTACTGTCTTGGGATGTCACCTTATTCTGCATCAGTTTCCTCCTTCTGCTGGAGAGTTTGTTTATAGCAGGGGATCACCAGATTGGCTTCCTTTTTTTGGAGAAGAGCGTCTTGGTTCTATTTTGTATGGTGAGATCCATGCATTTGTATACGTGTCCATACAGTGCATTGGTGTATGTTTTGGTGGTCATGCAACTATTCTCCATTTGCATAGGTGCCATGAAGTTAGCCACCTCTATTTTTAGGAGCCCAAAGTTAGCTTTGGAGAAGATTTTCTTGGTGGTTATTTTTGCGGGCCAGGGGGATGTAGATTTCCAAAGTGATTAGTTTGTGGCCAGATCTAACCAGGGAGGAGCTGACTATTGGTGCAGAGCAATGATTGCCCATGTTAGTAATGACCAGATCAAGGATGTTGCTACCTCTAGTGGGGGTAAGAAGGAGTCGGTCCAGGGTATTGAAACTAATGAACTCCAGGAAACGTTGGGCAAGTGTATTAGTACATGAGTAGTTTTCCCAGTTAATGGAGGGGTAGTTGAAGTTGCCTAGTAAGAGAGTGTTAGGATGGACCCTAATATTCTCCAGGGTGCTTAGGAATGTGGCGTGTGAGTATTGGGACATGGTTGGAAACCTACAGCAGGCTACGACCTGAATCGCTGTCTTACCCAATGTTGGCTGCACCTGAAGCACCTCTGATGCATTATGTTGAGCTACCAGTCTGGAGGTGTGTGCATCCTTTATAAATATGAAAATACCATCACCTTTGGAGCTTCAGTACAAGTTCTGGGTCCTAAAGATGTGGAATGAGTTATAGCCTGGTAGTGCAGGGGGTGCTTTCTGCTGCCTTGAGCCAGGTCTCTGTTACAGCACAAATGTCGATGTTCCCCATTTTAAGGAGTGCTTTGAGTGAGTGAATTTTGAGATTTAAACTTCTAGCATTGAGCAGCATGAACTTCAGATGGCATTTGTTTGCTACAGTGGTAACTTGGTCTATGGAACACTGCCTAAAAAAGGCACTGTAGGGGTGGCAAGAGCCTTGGCCAGTATCCAAAATCCTAGGGGTGACAGATGCAGGCCATCTCTGGCAAAGAATCGAGGTCTGTCAATCATGTCATCCCAGGCAGACAGATACTGGATCCCCTTAGAATGACACCAGAAATTTAGCCATTATATTATATTTGTGTACATACATTTTTGTAAATATTTGTAAATGTTTTTAACAAATTGTGTTGTGCGTATGTATGTGTATATAAGTTAAACAAGAGTATACACGTTTCTTTAATGTTTCTTTAAATTTTCAAATGTTGTGTAATTAACTTACAGCCACTCACATTCAGGATTTTATTCATTTAACACTTTGTTTCAGTAAACCATTCTGATGAAGTTTCCATGGGTGAAATGAAAGTGCAAATTTGGTATGGATATTTTGTATTAAACTTTATACTGTATTGGTTTGGCTTGACATTGTTTTTGCCTACAGGTGTATGGGCCTTTACTGGCTTTCTTTTCTTCATTGCTGTGGAGTTTTGGCATTTGTATTATTTACAGCATTTCCTGTGGTTACTAGTATAGCTAATATCATACTTGTCTAAGTGACTTATGTGATCTCTTTATCTACTTCTTTTGAGTCTTGTAAAAATGAAACAAAACAAGCTATGTTGAAATCTGTTGTTTCTGTTTGTACAATTTCTATTTTGTGTGAAAATAGTTTTAAGCTGTGTTGTTACCTATCATGCTATGTAAGTACAATTTCTACTTGTTACTTTATTAACTGTATAGAGGTTTTCTCCCCAGACCTCTGCTGAAAAAAGGCCTCTGACCCAGTTGGACTTTCCTGGGAAATAAATGTAAAAATGTAAAATAAATTATAGATAGATAGATAGATAGATAGATAGATAGATAGATAGATAGATAGATATAGATATAGGGGACTACCATTTCTATCTCACGGTAAGTCATTCACATAATGGTTTGGGTTTTTTCCTATGCAAAACACTTGCTGCAGTAGTGTTTTGTCTCTCAAACATTCCAGCAATCCAGGATTATGGTCACATGCTTACCTTTTTGTAAGCTTGTTTCCCGGTTTGCCTGTTGACTTTAGTAGTTTCCCCTTCTCTTTTATCGTTGTGCAAAAATCAGCTCCTTTATTTAGATTTGTTACAGAAGAATACATTTTTCCTGGCCATTTTCCATTGGATCCTGCCAGCCTGATGTTCAGAACTCAGCTGGCAAGCTTTCCTTGCCATCTGTCAGCTGGTGCTGTCTGACATTTTCCTGTAATGTGTTTTCCAGACATTCCCCATCAATGAAAATAAAGCCATAATTTAATAATAAAAATATGACCATTGTTATTGTCCCTCAACATGATACCATCATTTATGGACAATGTCTGCAGAAGTGTGTGTGTTCAGTTTTTTTTTTCTGCAATAAATGCTGATCTGTTATAATGTGCAACCCATATATTGTCCTCTTATTTGGCTTTAGTCTTGTACAGTTTTTTATTTCATTGCTAATTTCTTCCATTTCATCTAAGCATAAAGACAAAGCAGAATGTTCCACATTGGTATGCTTTGTCATGAAAGCCAGGAAAGTATCACTCTTACAGCATGCCATTCTTATCACAATGAATCACTAACTCCATTGTGCCTTTTTAACTCTAGATACGGACTCATTTGGATTAATAAAGTTAAGTTTTTAGTTCAAACATCAAATTATGAAAATATTGCAAAAGCAAAACAGTCTTAGTCTGAGCTTATAAAAGCTGCAATTAACACATGTCATAATAATAACTCGGGGAATGCCAGTAAGTCATGATGCTTACAGAATATATGTGTTGATAGTAAGCTTTACTTGTAATTTTGCACTGTCATTATACCAGTTATATTTTCAAAGCTCTATAGTTGTTTTTTCTTAGTTTCTAAGGAAGTAAAGGCAAATGTGTTCCATAATCATATTTCAGTCTTATAAGTTTAGTAAGTTAATGAACTAGTTAACCTATATGCATTTAGCAATATTTTAAAATCTTACCATAGCCTTTTGCAAACACATTACTTAAATAGCTTATTGGGGGGGGGGGGGGCTCAGGCTAGTATTAATGGATTTGTTTCCTGAAGTAATACAATATATGTAATCCTAATATATAAACTGAAAAAATCCTCACGAGAAAGTTCACCCAGGTTCGAAACAGCAAAATAAATCCACCGGAATATGTAAAACCAAAGTCAATTTATTGATACAAAAAGATGTTAAGCGCTTTCACTAGACAATGCTAGCTTCATCAGAACAAATTAAAAAATAAGAACACTGCATTTTAAAAAGAAATTGGCGCCAAATGAACTTGGCCGTTCTTAAAGTGATATGCATTAAAAAAGTAGTACAAGCTACTTTGAATGTAATTGTCCATAAATACACTCATTACTATCATTGGCATATTAAACTAAAACTGCCTTAATAAAACTTACTGAGTTATATATTTATGCTAAATACCTTCTGTTAACTATTTAACAATAACAGTGGTTTAACAGAAAAATAATCATTTATACCAGGTGTACTGGTAGCATCAGTCAGTACTTGCCAGTATAATTCTCTATAAGCTAGATAGTTTTTTATATTGCTTACAGAATATATGTGTTGATAGTAAGCTTTACTTGTAATTTTGCACTGTCATTATACCAGTTATATTTTCAAAGCTCTATAGTTGTTTTTTCTTAGTTTCTAAGGAAGTAAAGGCAAATGTGTTCCATAATCATATTTCAGTCTTATAAGTTTAGTAAGTTAATGAACTAGTTAACCTATATGCATTTAGCAATATTTTAAAATCTTACCATAGCCTTTTGCAAACACATTACTTAAATAGCTTATTGGGGGGGGGGGCTCAGGCTAGTATTAATGGATTTGTTTCCTGAAGTAATACAATATATGTAATCCTAATATATGGTTTCAGGAAATATTTTTATTCAAAATGTATATACTGTTCTTACTTTCTATCAAACTCATCAACAATATTCATTTTTGGAACATAATCCACTGCTCCTTTTTATATGTTCTTACTCTGTCAATATTTTCATTAGAATTTAAAGCCCAAAGACCTCAGCGGCTTTTGCTATTTAGATAATGCAAGAAAAATGGATCATGTTTCTAGATAACATGTTATCTCCTAGATTAGAGTATAAAATCCTAAAGCCTGGGATGGTTAGTACTGATGATTCCCCCCACCAATTCCAAGAAGGGTGCCTCAGGGAGGGAAACTGGTCCTAAACAAAATCTTTTTTTAGGCCTCAAATGATGAGGATGAGGCTGTCTGACATAATACTTATGCATTAGTTATAAATCAAGTAACTTTGTCAGTGACAGTAGCGCAACAGGTAGTGTACTCACCATTGGTGTAGATGGCTGTGAGTTCTAATCACAAATCAGGTAGATCAATTGCTGACACTGCATTACAGTATGGGGGTGTGCTGCACTCCTGAGTGTGCCATCCTTCAACTGACATGTTAAACTGAGGCTCTTTCTGCCTGTGTTGGTGATAGCTCAGGTGGATGTAAAAGATCTGAGAGCATCTTTATCAAAAAGAGTATGGATTCTTTATTTGTACAACTATTTAGAATTTATATATTTACAATTGACTTATATTAACACTATATTCCTTCATTATTATCAAATCTCTACATTTGTATAGACACCTACTCTTTTTCCACAACAACCACTTAATATTCCTTATTATATTGATAATATTCATTTTCCATTGAACATAATCTCATTCAGTCTTTCATTCCAAAGTGTCCATATAATACAAAATGTTTTTTAAACAAATTATTAATATATTTTTGCTATCTTTCCCATAAAAAACATATTCAGTCATATCCACATTAATCTGTTTATACTCTTATAATTCTTTAATTTATTTTATATTATTTTATCCATAAATATCAACTCTCATATATGCTAAGAAAGCATGTTCTGTTGTCTCTATCTCTCCGCAAAAAAGACAAATCTGTTCATTTAGTATTTATAAGGCATATTTTCCTTTACTGGCAACTTATTAATTTGCAACCTCTATAAGAAATATTGGAGTACAATATTGTTTTTACACCATTTATTTCTTTGCTTTATAGCTTTGACTTTTTCCTTCTCTTTCCCATGGATTTCCACAATAATTTTACAACAGTAAATTTTTTACAACATATTTTTCTATTTTCTTTTATTCCTTCTATCTTTAATTTCCAGAATTCTATTTTTTCTTGATACATACATGTGTCTTTGTTTCTACATTCTCTCTCCTTTTATTCATGTTTTATTAGACCACATTCTCTTTTATATTTCTCCTTAAATATGCTTACTACCAATGTATTTTCTTTTCCATTTAACCATTTCAAGAGCTTATATAAATTTAATGAGGCTCCATAAAATATCAGATTCAGTAAACCTAACCCCCTCTTTCTCCTTTATATATATATATATATATATATATATATATATATATATATATAGTGTGTGTGTATGTGTATATATATATATATATATATATATATATATATATATATATATATATATATACATACAGACAGACATGCATACAGACACACACTATCCTTATTCAGACAAATAAATTGAAATATAATTTTAATAAACTGTTTCTCCAATTGTCTTGGTATCATATATGCACTAATTATATATGATAGTTTCCCATTCATATTGTTTTTATCCAATGCACTTTTTTATCAAATGAGAATTTATACCTATTCCACATTATACTAAGTCCCTTTAAATCTCTCAGACTTTTCTGCCATTGTTCTTTCAGTATATCACAATGTGCAAAATTAGTTCCTAATACTGATATCTTTTTCTTTGCAAACTGCATTCCTTCCAACTCTTTATCTCCAACTCCCTTACATTTTTCTTTATTAATGTTGTTGTTGTTGTTGTGTCTTTCGGCTTTTCCCAGTTAGGGGTCGCCACAGCGGAACTCCGGTCTGCTAATGATTGGTAGTAGATTTTTACGTGCCAAGTTGCCAGCCCTGATGCACAATCTTCAACAAAGGTACGCCCATTCACGCATATCTCCACACAGAAGACGCTCTAGCTGAGAATCGAACAGGACAAAGTCTTACTGTGAGGTTAGTCCAATTTCCTGCAATGCATTATATAAATTTATAAGTGGCTTCTTCATTTCGTCTGTTTTGTCTGGCTGCAAACTTTATATATCAGCGTAAGACATAATAATAGGATATACCACTCCCATTTCCTGAACATATTTACTTTTTTCCATTTCTTCATTTAATCCTTTTATTACACTATTTATAACCATCACAAAGAAAACACTAGTCACTGGACATCTATGTTCTACCTCTCTGTTCATTTCTATTTCTTCACTTAACCAACCATTTACTAAAATTCTAATTTTAGGGTTTTTATATATTGATTCTGATCCTTACCTTCTCTTTGTACTAAAATTATATTCTTCTATATTTTTCCATAAGATGTCATACTCTTTTGAATTAATTTCTTTATATCGGCCACCATTAATTTTACTTTTTTTTGTCCTTTCTTAACTCATTCCCTTCAGTGCAGCTCTTTTGATTGTGCACCTTTAACTCCCAGTGGGTGTGGCTTCAGCCTTTAAAAAATGAAGTTATCACCTTACAGTTATAACAAATATTCATTGACAGAGGTCAAATATCACTACAATTGTGTTTGCCATAATGTATACTTACAGATAAAATCTTCTGATAACTTGTAGGTAGCATGGTTTTGGAATTATTAATGCAAATATGAACAAGCAATATTTGATGCCTAGAGGTGTCAGTAGGAGGTAACTGCAGATGCACCTGGAGGTGTCAGTCGGATGTAATGAGTTAATATCATCCAGTATTTTCCTAATTATTTTGTTTACTTATTTATTTATTTTATTGTACATTTGTTGTCCGGGATAGTCCAACTGGATGCATGTCCATTTTCAGCAGAGGCCCAGGGAGAAAAGCTCCAGGTAAACAGAAACATTAAAAGCATGTTACAATTATAATTTTGACAAAGAGTACATAAGCAAACAATAATAAACATGTTCCACAGGTTAGAGTTAAACCCTGGTGAAAGCCAGGGGTAAATTAAACAGTGGCTGATTAATAGATTTTACACAATCTAGAAGAGAGTTAGCCAGGCTTGATACAATGACATAGCCAGTTTAGTGCCACATGTTGTTTGAGTCTAGTTTTAAATTGACCTAGGGAGGAGAGTAAAGTAATGGCAGCTGGAAGTTAGTTCCAGGATCTGCCTACAGAGTTTGCAAAGAGAGAGTCACCAGCTGCATTTTTAATTTTGCTTGTCTGAGTTAGTAGTCTGTTAGAGGATCTAAGCAGTCATGGATTGTGATAGGGGGTGATAAGATTTTTAAGTGCAGGAGTATTATCCCTATTATAAAGGATTTTATAAGCCATGATCAGTTGGTAATACTGAATTAGACTGGGTAGTTCAAGCCACCCTAGCTGGTTAATATTGATGCAATGATGTGTCCTAAAAGGCAACCCAGTGTCAAATCTGGTGATGTGGTTATAGCAGGTTGACAGTATGTTAAGTACAGTCTTGTTTATATTACAGAGTATAGGGGATGCTTACAGAAGTGTTGAGAGAAAGTGAGAGTGAGCTATGGCAATTTTAGCTGGAGGGGTTAGGAAGACTATTATTCTGTACACTGACCCTAGTTTTTTATTGATGGTTTTGACTGATTGGTTTACATGTAGGTCGAATTTTGGATTATCTATATTGACACCTATTAGTTTTGTAGAGGGGTTAGAGGAGATTAATGTGCCATCATTTGCATTTATGGTAAAGGCAAAAGCAGGAGACCTTTGTGTTGGTGAGAATACCAGCATTTAATTTTTTGGGGATTTAGTATCTAATGATTTTCAGAAAGCCAGTTTTCTATAGTGTTAAAGGTGGACTGGGTAGTAGACCATAAATCTCTTGGAGATGTGGCAGACCAGATCAGGGTGTAGTCATCAGTGTATTGGATACAGCTGACTTTTGGGATGACAGTATACAGGTCATTAATGAAGATGGAAAACAGCAGGCACCCTAGTATAGAGCCTTGTGGTACTCCAAGGGTGTTGGTAGTAGGTTAGAGAGTTTTTTTTCTGCCAAAGAACAGCCTGATGTCTCCCATTCAGGTAGGATGTAAACCATTGAAGGGCCTTAGTATCTATACAGAATGTTTGCAAGGTGTGTATTATAAGTTGGTGGTCAACCATGTTGAATGCCTTGGAAAGATCCAAGAAGAGGGTGGAGCATATGTGGTTGTTGTTGCGATTATGGTGTTGGTGAAAGCTAGTAGAGCTGAAGTAGTCCTGTGGTGTGGACGGAAGCTGTGTTGGGTATCTGCCATGAGGTGACTCTGGATTAGTTGGTGCATGAGTTGTCTGTGAATACATTTTTCCATAATTTTTGCAAGTGGAGGGAGTATGGCTATTGCTCTATAATTGGGAATTCAGTAGAGCTGCCTCCTTTATGAAGTGGGATTACATAGGATATTTTCCAGATGGTGGGAATTCTAGCTTCTGTTATGGTTTGATTAATTAGTATTAATACTGGGTAGGCAATAGCATCGGCTGATTTGTGAAGGTACTTGGCAAGGAGTTGATCAGCAGAGAGTGTGGTGGATTTTAATTTTTTGATCAAGGTACGGATAAGTGATGTGGACACTGGTTGGAAGCTGAATAAGAGTAGGTTTCTAGGAGTGGTACTTTCAGGACCAGGGGAGCTAGGAGGTAATTGGCTTGCTAGGGCTTGAATTGTCTCAGTAAAGTATCAGTTAAAACTATCTAAAACATCCTCGGGGGTTTATCAATAGTAGCAGCTGGGATGGGGGTAGAAGTTTGTCCAGGATGAAGTAGATTATTCAATCCTGCCCAAAACTTCTGAGGGTTGTTTTGATTTACTCAAATACCACAAATGGAACCGAAAATATAAATACCATTGTAGAAAATCATGGACATAAGACTCAAAGCAGCAGGCACGGCACTTTAATTCCAACTAAGCGCTTCAGCATCAAGCCTTCAACGAGTTTTGAGTTATTGTCTGTAAGTTGCAGAAGTATTGTCTTTTGTCTTGTAAAATGCATTTTTTGGTTTCATTCCTAGATTGCCTGTATTTAATTTGATCTTGTGGGTTTGTAGTAGAATGCCATAAAGCCCATAATGTGTTTCTACAGGTCATTTTGAGTCTAGACTCTTTAGAAAGCCATTGTGCAGTTTTTGCTTTTGTTCTCTTTAAACAAGCAGGTGCATGCAAATCTAGGATCTCCAGAAATTTGTTATTAAATTATGCAACTGCCTCCTCTAAGGGGAGGTGTTTTAGAATAGACCAGTTACATGAGTTAAGTCCTTGTTGGAATTTGGCAGGGTCAAATTCTTTTTTGTTTCTAACTTTTCTGAGTAATGGTTGTTGGGGATTAATGGCTTTGTGCTTAACTATGTGAGAAAGTTATCGCTGGGGAAGGTATCAGCAGTGTACAGCTGAGGGTGACTATTTATGAGTACCCAATGAAGTCTGCTTTTTTTTGGTTGGGTTTTCCTATCCTCGTAGGGGTGGATATGATTTGATTAAAAGCATGCAGGTTAATATGGGTTGATGGGGATTCTGAGGAACAGGTGCACCAGTCTATGTTAAAATCCCTGAGTAGTAGGGTTTCTTGGGGGTAATGACATTATAGTCAGTGCAGGGTGTTTTCAAGTGTAGTTATATTGTTACCTCTGGGAATATACATGCAGATGATATTAATGCATTTAATTTTGTTTAGTTGCAATCTAGTTGCTAGAATTTTGGAGTTATTAATCTGCAGTAGATGTGTTACATCTATGGTCACATTTAACTCAGATTTGTAGAGTATAGCTACCCCTCCCCCTACCTGGAAACACGATCCAGCCTGTGTATGTTATACCCAGGTGTTAACACTTCCATGTCTGTAGTGTTAGGTTTTAACCAGGTTTCAGATACACAAAGAATCTCAAGGGAGTGGACAGCCAGGAGTGCATGCAGTTCATGTACCTTGTTATTAATGCTTCTGATATTGAGATGACAGACTAGGAGAGGGTTATTTGGTCTATAGATTGTAGCTTAGGTTACTAGTAGATGGGGTGTATATATCCAAAGTGGATGGGCCAGGGTTGGGGTGAATGTCACCACCAAGTATTAGGATAGGTCTGTACTTAGTGATAAGCTTCAGGAATTTATTTGTAAGTTTGTAGTAGTGTCTGGAACTAGGGCTAATGTACCAGGTATAGGTGTGTTGATAGAGTGAAGAAGACATTAAGCAGGACCCGGTATTATATGTATGGTTGAAGGTGGGAAGATTTACAGCTGGGGTGATAGTATGGCCCTTTGGGACTTGAATTCCCATGAGAAAATGGTTTTCATATAAGGTGCTATTGGATTCCTTTTTCGTTTAACACCATAAATGGATTCTTCCATTATATAATTCAATTTATTTCCTAATATTTTTCTATTATTTTCATAAATAATGCATAATCACTATTTAACATACTTGGCCTCCAATTTTTAATTTCATTCTTTTCCCCTTTTTTCCATATAAATCTCATAACACCCCTACATACTTTTTCATAACTGAGTCCATCGTTTAACCATTCATTAAATATATTTATCAACATGTCTTTTGCCATTGTTTCAAAATCCTATACATTAAATATCATATACCATCTGGCCCTACTGCCAAGCATACATTTATTTTCTTCATTACCTTATCTAATTCTATTACGGTAATTTCTTTTTCCAATTCTTTATTCAGTTCTCCTATAAACTGCTTTACCCTCCACTGACTTTTCTTTATTTCTCTCATTTTTACCATTTCCTTCACATGCATAACTATGATATTTGTTATATTTGTCAGTCCTCTTTCAATTTTTTCCTTTTTCCTTTTTCAACTTTCTAATTATTTATTTATTTATTGACATTTTTTGACCAGGAAACTCCACTGGGTCAGATGACTTGTTTTCAGGGGAGGCATGTGGAGAAAAGTTCCACAAACATTTTAATTCAGAGTGTTTAATGATAATAAAGGCAATGAAAATGGGTGTTTACAAAACTTATAACAGCTACTTGGTTACTGCAATAATACAAAAACAAATCTAAGTTCAATATACCACCAGTAAACTAAAGATAAAAAAAGATAAAAATACTGTCAACAAAACAGATATTGTGAAATATTAAATATAGATTAAAAAAGCATAACACACATATGTATATATATATATATATATATATATATATATATATATATATATATATTTTTTTTTTTTTTTAATTAGTAGAACTGGCTAGGAGTAGATTGAAATATAGAAGAGATTGTGTAATGGAAGAAGAATGTAGAGATTGCAATGTGTATGGTGGTTTAGACATAAGTAGGCAGGAACAGATAGGATTTTTGAGATAGTGGCCTTTTAGTATGGTTTGAAAACATTTCAAAGAATCTTGTTGAGTAATGTGGGAAGGCAGAGCCTTCTTTCTTTACTTTGCTACAGAAATATGGTGACACTTCCTTTTCTCATTGTAGACAATATTTTTGCTTATATAACAAATCTTCAATTTTCTCTTGATTCTTTTGATAAATCTCTTTTCTGAAATATTCCCTTATATTCTTATCAAGACCATATAAGGCAGATTTTTGTAATTCTCTATATTCATAGGTTGGTACTAGGCTATCTGCCCGAAGGCATTTATAAGCCTAGCCAGAATGTGTTTCTTTTTATCTTTTTTGCCTTTTCCTATTTGCCCATATTAAATACATTCTTTTATGTTTTCTTTAAATGTTATCCATCATTCTGACCAATTTTTTGTAAAAAAAATCTCTCATTTTCACATGATCTTTCCATAACATTATTATAACTTCTTGACCTTTCTCATTCTACTCATTTTCATTAATCCTTTTAATTCCTCTCCCAATTTTAATATATCCTTTAGTCTCACCTGTTTGGCCCATTTCTGAGTTTCTTCTATCAGTGTTCTCATAGTTTTAGATAACCAAAATAATCTATTTCTATTTTTAATTTTCCTCTTTGAAATGTACTTTTATTCAAACTCCATTACTCTGTTTCCACGTTATTATTTCTTTTATCACTTTTTGCTTTTTACATCTTAAAATCACAATTACATATGCATATATTACTATGAGTCCATTCACTTTCCCTTCCCTCTTAATGTCGACTACCATGAACGTTTCTAATTTAACTAAAGTATAATCCAAAATTGTAAAACCCTTGTAGTCCAAAAATTGGCAGGTAGTTCCAGTGTAAAAAACTCTTCTTTATTCAACCACAGATGTGTAAGTGTTTTCACAGATAACTTCTGCTTCTTCAGATGTAAATGCAGGCAGGGAATATGTATTTAATATTTCAGCTACATGTGCTTCAGAACACATTATTTATTTAGCCCAATGTTCAGTGTGTTTTTGTTTCTATGTGGGAAAAACGGACAGAACCCTTAAAGATCGTATCAAGGAACACATGTACCAGATACAGAAAAAAAGTGATGTTAGTGCATTATCTAAACATGTTAGAGTGAATGACAACACACACAATTTTACTTTTTTAGTTATAGGTAAAATATATGATAACGTCAGAATGAGGGACATTAGAAACAGGACAGAACAGCTTGAGGCAAAATGGATTATAAGACTGAAAGCAGATTCCCGGCATGGGTTAAATGCCAGGATACATATAAGTCCAAAATTTAAAGCAAAACCATTGAATAAATGAAATGTTAAGTTTTTTTTCTGACATTCTTATTTACATCAAGTATTAGAGACTTTTAACAGTATATGCTTATATTTGAGCACACTTTTATGTTTGTATATTTATATGTGCATTTTTTATATATGTATTTTTTATAAATGTGTATGTTATACATTATACTTTTTAGAATCATGTTTTCACAGTGAAAGACTGAATGATTTTACTTAATGAAGTATGTTTATTTAAGATGATTGTGACTTAATTAGTTGGTTCAAGGTATATAAGATACATAGTAGTCAGCACAGAAGCAGAAGTTATCTGTGAAAGCACTTATATGTCTGTGGTTGAATAAAGAAGAGTTTTTTTACAATGGAACTACCTGAAATTTTTTGGACTACAAGTGTTTTACATTTAATTGCAGTTTTCCTGGTGGACTGAAGCCTTTAGTAAGGAAGGTGTGTTTTTTACTTATAATCCAAAATTGTTATTCCCTTCCTATATAATATAGCAATCACTGAACAATTATCATTACTGAAGTTCCATATTATACCCTTAAACATAATGCTTCTGTATGTTCTCTTTTTTATTTAAAATGCTACTATCCTCTAGTACTATACAATAAATTGTTTATTTATTTATCAATTTCTTTTTTTTTACTCTTTCCTAAATTCTGAATTTTTCTTTTCCTATCTTTAACCCTTTTCCTATTTGAACTTTTAACCATTTTCAAATTATTTCTTCTCCATCACCGTCTGTCTCACCCTCCCTCCCCTTCCCCTTTTTGTGTATTATCCATATTGTCTTCTTGATTTGTATCATTAGTTCCCCTTTTATCTTTTTGTTGTTCCTCCTTTTGAAATTATGTTTCCACGTTTAAATATCTCTATTCTGTCTTTCTACATCAGATTCTAAACTTTTCTCCATTTCACATGCATCCATACTTGTCCTGTTCGCTTACACTTATGGCATTTTTTTTTCACAATTTTTAGCATCATGACAAGTTACCCCACATGAGCAACATCTATTTTTATTACAATTATTCACAATTTTCTCCTCCTTTCCACAGGAAAAAACACGTTCTTGGTTGCCCCCAATATTTACCAAGACCTCTGTAACCACCAAAATGAATCATGCTTGTAATGTACATAATTTAGCATTTTCCATTCTCAAAATCATGTTACAGTCCCAAGACCCTGTCCAAATTCTTCTATTATCAATAACTTTAGAAATGTCCTATAATTTATTACAAAAGTTATTTAATAAGTATTTTACCAGTCTCTCTTTCAGTTTCTGTCTGAAATTGTATATTATTTTCTTTTTCTGTGTTTTAAAAATAATACTTTATAATATATTCCATGGATATTTTTTTTATATTTCTTCAAAAAAGTTTCTAAAATTTCAACAGTCTCAAACAAATTGTTAGAATAAGTGGTGTGTGCAGCCTTGCTTTGTTCTATCATATCTCCTAATATATCAGCCTGCAATGCCCCCAACTACAGGGTTGTTGTTATAACTTCTTCATTATGTGTCTCACCACTTTTCAACTCTTTGAAAAGGTCCCACTGGAATAACTCCACTAATTCCTCAATTAAATTCCCGTCTTCCTTCTCCTGAACAATTCTCTCCTTCTTGAGTTCAGTAAACATGTCTAGAGAGTCAGTGTTCACCTTTATTGCATTTTCTTTAGATGGCATATTTTATGTGTGATTCTCCCAGTCACGGCTGCACTTGAACCAGATGCACACACTCATCGGCTGCACACACCACAAGTATCATAGTAAGTAGGGGTCCTTTATTTATATGCAAAAATAACACATTTACAAATTTACAAAATATTTACATATTTACAGTAGTAGAAATATATATATATATATATATATATATATATATATATATATATATATATGGGTTCACTTCAGTTGATCGAGTTTCCAAAATCTCGAAACGCATATGGTGGAGACCATATGATCAAGTTATAAGAAACTTGAAAATCTGAAGGGGGGTTAAATAAAGTGTGTGAGTGCCTTAGGTCAGGGATTCTGTAGTGGGGTGAGCCCTTTGCACCCCTGCTACTTAAATATACTAACTCCGTGAGTGAGCTACAGCAGAGAACAAGGAAATCACTCATTCTGCAGTGTCTGCAGAAGTGTGCAACAGGATTTCCCTTTTCCCACTGTAACATGATCTCAGAGTTAGTATATTTAAGTAGAGGGGGTGTGAGGGGTGCAGGGGCCTTGCCCCCTGCAAAAACATCTTTAAATGTGCTTTTTTTTCACTTCTGATGTTCGAGTTTCTGAGATCTTGAACATATGGTCTTGAGCATATGAGTTTCGAGATTTCAGAAATTCGATCATCGGAAGTGAATCCATATATCTAGCTATATATATATAAATATTTTTTATATATTTATATATATATGTGTATATATACACACACACACACACACACACACACACACAGAAATCTGTTTACACAGTCATACCAAATTTTCATCCCTGTTAGACCCCCACTCCCTTTTCCACAAACACTATCTGATTTTACTTAATATTGTTGCTAAAATCCATTTACCATTAAACATAATTTCATTTAATTTTTCATTCCAAATAACCCATATATGATAAAATAACTTTTTAACTATTCTTTTAACATATTTTTTATTCTATTCTTATAATCATATCCATGTTTATTTTATACACTTTTATACCTTCAATATTTTTTCCTTACATAGTTTTTCACATAATTTTTTTACTCTTTTACAGTTCAAAAACCCAAGTTCCATAGTTTCTTTTTCTTGTCAATGTAAACTTTTCTTCTTATATGGTATATTTTCTTTTACTGGTAATTTATCTGTTACCCATTTCCACAAAAAATCTTGACATTCTACTTTCTGATTACGTCATTCTTATTTTTACAGCTTTACTTTGATCACTATTAGATTTTCCTATGGTTTTACATAGTAATGTTTTATCATTACATTCTTATACCACAATTTTCTATTTTTTTCTATATCATCAATGTTTATTTTCCACAAAATATTTTTTCTTTGTAATATTTTCTTTCCTCATTTATGCACTCTTTTTCTCTTTTACTCTTTTTTACCATGCACCAAAATTTATCATACTTTTTTAATACAAATTTACTATTTATTTCTCATGTTATATTTATCCACTTTAACACATTATACAAATTTAATGAAGCAACACAACTGGGTTCATTAATCCTAAACTACCTTCTTCTTTATTTACATACAAAAGTCCTATTTTACTGGGTTTAATCTAGACCCCCATATGCATGAAAAAATCTGCAATAATTTGTTTTCAAATAATGTTGGCAAAGTAAATACACTTCCTATGTATATTTTCTCATCGGTACTGAATTTATCATATAATCCTTTTTTTCTGAATGATAGTTTATATGTTGTCCAGAAAAATACAGATTTATTTCTTCTATTGTTTTTTCCCATTGAATTCTACTTCCATCTTTATTTCCAAATGTTATACTCAACAAAGAAATGTAATTCATTGTAAAATATATACCCTAATTTTTATTACATCCCCTAAACCTTTACTTTTCTCTTTATTTAAAGTCAATCCTATTATCTCTAGACACTTATTTAAGCAAATTATTACATTTATTAAAATATTGTATTTTGCAATTATTAAAATGTCATCTGCTTATGTTAATAGGACTGGACTTCTTAACCATTCACTTGTTATATACCCTGCATCCTTCATTTTATTTTGCATACTATCACATTAATAAGTAATGCAAACACTATGCACCTCACTGGACATCTCTGTCTTATACCACTCTTCATATTTACCTATTGGCTTAACCAGCCATTTACTAATATTTTTAGTTTATTATTATCATTCATTGACAGAAATAATTTCTTAACTTTTTCGCTTATATTATTTTTTTTATTATCCATAAGATTTCATGTTCAATTTTGTCAAATGCCTTATTAAGGTCTCCTATCTTGGTGTTTGCTTCTTTTATGTTCATAGCATTCATAACTTCTCTAACTATCAATAATTCTTGACAGCCATTCACCTTTATACTATATATGCTATTTTCCATAATATTTGCCATTCTTGTTTCAAATCTTTTTTGTATTATTTTCATAAAGATTTTAACATAATTATTCAATACCACCAGTCTCCATTTTTTAATTGTCTTCTATTTTTCTTCTTCCATATGAATGTAAGGATTCCACAATTCATTATACACAAAACCTTCATTTAAACATTCATTCAAAATCTTTAAAAAATATTTTCTCTTTGCCAATTCTTTAATTTTTTATACATTTCATAACTTCTTCCATCTGGTCCTGCAGCTGTATTTATAATTACTTGACCTAATACTTTATCTAGCTCATTTAATGAAATCTCCTTTACCAACTCGTTATTTTTCTTCTGTTAACTTTTGTATGTTCCATGTTTTTTACTTCCTTCTTTTTTCTTTAAATATTTCTTGCACATATTGTACTGCGCTACTTATAATCTTTTCCTGAGTTATTTATATTTGTCTTTTCACATTTTTTATTTTTTCATTACATTACCATCTTCCTTTACTAATCTGCTTTAGTAACTCAATGCTTCTTCTCTTTTCCTTGTAAAAATATCTTTCCTTAAAAATTATTATAATTTTCTTGATTTCTTACTTATACTTCTTTTACTTTGTCAAAGTACTCTATATCATTATGTTCTAAATAGTCCAACCCATCATTATATGTTATTTTATATTTTTCTTTCTCTACTTTTCTTCCATGCTTTCTCATTTGCTGTTTTATTTCATTTCCTATTTTTATAGATTCCTTGTTTTTTATATATCTAGCTATAGTACAAGATAATTAGAAAATCCTGTTTCAACTACCTTCTCTTCTCCTGTAACTAAACCTTTTGATACTTTAAAACAATATCTTTCAGTTCTATATATACCCATTTTGTAAGTCCATAAATTGTTGTCCCAAAGTATTAACTTAGTACATCTTATAACATCTAATATGTTTCTTAAATCATTTCCTTTCTTTTTATGTTTGCCTCTTAAATTGCATTTAAGGTCTCCTGTTATTATTATATTCATATTTATCACTACATATTCTAAAATCATCAAAAAATGTATATGTAATAATATGCTGATAACTCCAGTTTGATCTGCTCAGCTTCTTCCCTTAACAACCTTCAAACCATAACCTACATTTTTTTCTCATCTGTAGAAACCTGGCTAACAGACTTCCAGCTTATACTACATGCCAATAAAACAAATCTTCAGCTATTCTGCCCCTCCAGGTATACCTCTCCATTTGTAGCCTTCGACATCTTCTCCAACAACAAAACCATGATCAGTCCAACACCCCATCCTAAAATGCCAGGGGTTGTAATTGACAATAACCTGAAATTCAATCTCCATGTAGACCAAGTAATCGAAAAAGGTCACAAGCAACTTGGCCTCCTATACAGGATCAACCAATTTCTAACAAGTAGTACCAAAGTTACAATTGCCAGGACACACCTTCTAACAACACTCCTATATACATCCCTAATCTTAATCAACCTCCACAAAACAGACCTTGCCAAACTCAAAACTTGTTATAATAAAGTTTCCAAGATCACCACCAATGCTTCCTTCAAGTCTCATCATTGTCTATCCTTCAAGTAACTCAATTGGCTTGAACTCCCTCAACTCATACACTTTAATCAACTAACCTTAGCTCATAAAATCCTGCACCACCCTGAAAAGACACCAGCCTTCAAAGACTTCATTCAACCCTACTCTGCTTCAAGACCCCTCCAATCTAACAATAAACTTCTGCTACAAGTCACCAAAGCTAAAAACTCAGCAGTTGAATCTTTTTCTCCAACTGTACTTCCAAGCTTTGGAACAACTTACCAAACTCACTTGTGAACATTCCCTCATCTGCATAATTTAAAAAACTCCTAAAAACCCACCTTGCAAACTCCTGGCTCTCATCCTGCAGCTCCCCAGGATAAGCCACTCTCCTACTGCACCCTGCTCCCTTAACTTCTTTCTACCCAGTTTCTTTAAATGTATAGGGCCACTTTGTGCAGCATGTATACTACCTCTGGTAAATAGTTATGATGACTGCTATAAAAGTTTAACCAAATATCTCTGCTTATTTAATGTTGTCACTGTTTTATTATCTGTGATGGATGTTACTACAAACGCTCGGTATATCTTATGTTTTATATTTACAATGTTGCTATGTTACCTACTGTTTTATTGTTACATTGTACATTATTATTATTACCTTCTTGTTATTATGCTACTTAATTGACTTGGAGCTTTTCTCCCTGGGCCTCCACTGAAAAAGGACATATCCCAGTTGGACTTTCCTGGTAAACAAATGTGAAATAAATCTGATGAAATAAGCTTTCACTTCCGTTACAATTAACATACACTTATAATGTTATAATTCTATATACTCATTCCTTCCATTTTAAATATACAGTGGTTAATCTTCTCATTTTTGCTAAAGTTACATCTAATACATCTATTATTTTTACTGTTTTTCTATACAATATGGCTGTTCCAGAACATCTTTCATTTCCCAAATTCCAGATTATCTTCTCTACCCCCATAGTTTTTCTGTTTGTAATCTTTCTTCATTTGTTAAAAAAATGTGCGTCTTCTACTATAATTCCCATGTATGATACCACTCCAGAATTCCTATTCTTCTTACTATTTGCATTTACAGAATGCACTCTAAAATTTTCATTTTTCCTTTTTCCTTCAATTCATGATCCCAATCATTAACTATAAACATTCTTTTTAATACATTTCCTTTTTTTTCTTTTGTACGTATTCCTTTAAATTTTCTTTTTCTGTTTTTTTGCACTTTACCTGTATAATTCTTTTTTTTTCCTTTTACTACTTCACAATTTATGACTTCATCACTTATTTCAGAACATTCATCTATGTCTTTTTATTTTTTCTCATCTATTTTTTCTATTTCTAATACTTCCTAAAATGTCTTCATTTTCTTCTTCATTTTTCTTTTTCCTTACTTTCATTTTTGCAACTCATCCATAAATGTCCAGTTTTGTTACATTTATAACATTTTGATTCACATTTTTTGCATCATGCCCAGTATTCCCACAACTATAACATTTTCTTTTGTTACTTGACAAATGTCTTTTTCCAAAAAAAACCCAATATGTTTTGGGTTCTCCCCAGTGTTTTAAAATACCCCTATTCCCCTCCACATTTGTCATGCTTGGTAAATGTATAAATGTTTTTCTATTTATATTTTTAACACAATATTACAATCCCAGCCTCCATAAAGCCCCTTTGTCATAAACTTTTGCAATGTCCAGTACTACTTTACATAACACTTTCAAATGCCCTTTCTAAGACTCTCTACCTCTGTTTGAAATTGTACATGAATTTTCTTTTTCTGTTTTCCTGTTAAATGCTTCTATCACGTAAAGATTCCATTTGTTAGACTTTTTTCATATATTCTAGGAAAGTTTTCCATTGGAAAAAAACTGTCTCAAATATAATATTACAAAATGTCTTTTTATTAATAAGAATAAATTATCTTACCTCATATGCTTTTACACCCAAAGGAGCTATTCAATTGTTCCATGCTTCATACCAGTCCATTTCTTTGTCTTCTTTACTTTGAATCCATACCACTCACTTTTGTTTTTCATTTTCTTATGCCTTCTTTTCTACCCCACATTTGACTTTTACTTTCTTTGCATATGCTTTCTTTTCTATCTCACCACTACTTTTCAGGATTATTTCTTCATCCTCCTTTTGTGTTTTCTCCATAACACCCCC